>NW_027530640.1:297098-354871 GCF_008692635.1 Crocuta crocuta
TCTCTCTCTCTCTCTCTCTCCTAGAAATAAACAAAACATTAAAAAAAAAAAGAGAGAGAGAAATTACACTCTTGAAACAAATGGAAAAATAGAAAGCTCTAGCAAAGAAATGGAAGCTATGACTAAGAATCAAATAAAAACTTCAGAACTAAAAATAAGCGAACTGAAATTGAAAAACTCCCTGGATGGGCTCAGGAGCAGAATGGAAATAAACAGAGGGGTCAGAAATCAGTAAACATAAAGATAGACCAACAGAAATTATCCAAGTGGAACAAAGAGAAAACAGACTAACAATATAAAGTAGAGAGTCTCGGGGCACCTGTGTGGCTTAGTCGGTTAAGAGTCCGACATAGGCTCAGGTCATGATCTCACGGGTTAGTGGGTTTGAGCCCCGTGTCGGGTTCCACACTGACAGCTCAGAGCCTGGAGCCAGCTTCACGTTCTGTGTGTCCTCCCTCTCTCTCTGCCCTATGGGCTCACGCTCTNAAAAAGAGAACAATAGTAAACAGGATAAATGCAAAGAAATCCATCCTCTGATATATCATAATCAAACTTCTGAAACCTAAAAAAATTAAGTAGAAAAAAAATGTAAGAGCAGAAAGAGAGAAACAGTATTTACCTTTCAGGAAGCAACAATTCGAATCCCCCAAATATTTCTAACCAGAAGCAACAGAAGATAAAAAGAAGTCACCAAACATTTGTCAAATGTTGAAGTAAAAGGGCTACCAACCCAGAATCCTACACCCGGTGAAAATATACAGTGACTTTCACAAGAAGACAGAGGAGGAGGAGGAGGAGAAGGGAAAGTACTAGTAGTAGTAGAAGGGAGAGAAAGAAAAGGACAAGGAGGTGAACAAGAAAGAGGAAGAGAAGAGGAGGAAAGAAAGGGGGGAAATAATATATTTGGCTCTCTGAAAAATCCAAACGCCTGGCCATCAGGGGCTGAATTCGCATAGTGCAAACAATGGCCTTGAGGCAGAGAGAAAGCTGCTGCCTTTAGATGAGCCCTGCATTCTCTATATTCCCTGTTTACCAGAACATTCGTCTATAGCCTCTTACCCTGGGTATTTTTTTAAACCCATTTATTCTACTTGTCTGGCTGTTGCAGGCATTAGGTTTATGAAATCCAGACTATTCGCTCTAAAGTTTTCTAGAGACTCTATAAAAAGCTCTATATCCCCAAAAGGAACCCATACAAATAATTGTGCATTTACATTCAAAGGTCATCAACCCACATAATCCTAAGGTTCTCCAGACTCCACTTTCAGAGCCCTGATTTCAACCAGCTAGGGTAAAATTCTATTCACGTACACACTGAGATTACTGATTATTCATCCCTTTTCTGGGTCAGTGTTACTTGGAAGTGCCTCTTATATTGTCAGATGTCTTTGCTGCATTATTCAGGAATATTCAATTTGGCTATAGAGAGTAAGACAAACAAATAAGGAAGATAAATGAAACTAAACATAAAAGCAAGTACCTTGTAAAACATATTACATGTAGACAAAACAGGGCGAGTCTATATGGGCAGAAGTAAGAAGGACCAAGTAGCTACCTAAATATTCCTGAGGCACCCAATAGTTTCTGGCACATAATTCACAGAATGAATAAATGAATGGAAGAATAAATGAATGAATGCAAGGCTCAGCCTCCCCATTACATTATACCTCACTGTCTACCTCTAACGTATTACTATTTTTTCCTCATTCATTAGTGCGTCTCTACTAGATAATAAATTTATTGGAGATAAGAATCATAAATTAAGCTGAGTATGTGGCAGAAGTTAAGTATCTGAAAGCAGTGTCACACATAATGCAGAGATTCTCAGACTCAAGGGTACATGACAGTCACCTTGGAAACTTGTTAAAAATGCAGATATCTAGAAGCCACTCCCAGAAGTTTTGGTTCAGTACTTTACAGATCTGATAAAAAATATACACTTTTGCCCAAACTCCCACTACTCTTGATGAAGGGTCTCGGTCCGCAACATACCGAAAACTACTGAATAGCGAATGTGGAAATGCTGGGGTAAGTGGTTATCTCTACTTCCTTTCTTATTATGAATATTATGGAATAGATTCTAATAAAGATCGGTGCAGCCTGAAAGACACTGAAGGAAAGGTGAACCTTGCTCCTTCACCTGAGGTGCTGTGATTTGGGGATGGGGATATGGGGACAGAGAATTTACTGCTTCTGTATATGAAAGAGAGAGAGAGAGAGAGAGAGAGACCAACACAGAGAAAGAGTGTATGGGTATTTTTCTCCTTTTTCTTATATTTTACCAGCTGGCAGAGCTACTGCCTTCTGTCCAACCAGCTACCTCTTGGTTGTCATTGCCCATGGCCACAAGAAGGGTAGTGGCAAGACCCAGAGCTTAGTTCCTGAGGGACCTGCCCCATGTTGCCACCCGAAGGGTTGAATGGTTCTAGTTCTTATTTGATTTCATAATATTCCTTCTCTCAACAAGCATTTATTGTAAACCTAATGAATTTTCACAGCCAATGTGAAATTTTAAATTAATATTTAGATTTTTTTAATTGAAGCATGACTTTTAGACAATTACAGATTGAGGATGCACATAAAGATCATTCAGAGATTTTTAAGTCAGAGGTTTGAAAAAGCAGAAAGAGTGCTTGCTTCGGCAGCACATACACTGAAAAAGCAGAAAGACTTTTCAAGTTGAGCAATTACTTTACGTGTGGGCTTGTAGTAGTTGAAATAAGTAGCCTATTGGACTTGCTTCACTTTTGTTTCACCATTTGAAAATTTTGCACCAGCCTTTTCAACCCTGCTACCATGTAACAATGAGTTCAAATTCACTTACATATTCTAATTCCCAACTTTCTCTAAAATTGCCAGTCTAAAAGCTCAAGCTTTCTCTTACATAGAAAACCTGACAGACTCCACCAGAAGANTCTGGGACACATAATGACCAGTTTGGAATTTGGGGAAATATAGATAATAATGAAATGTGTCAATCGATTAGGAAGAACTCTCTTACATTTCTGGAAATTGTTTCTTTACTGTTCAGTTAAATCTGCAAGAAGTTGGATTAAAATTCCAAGCTTTCTCCAGTTGTTGAAATTCAAAGAAATCCACAACTAATCAAAAGCATCATAAACATTTGTATGCTAAGTAAAGGGAATTGTCTTCTTGCACAAGCTCTTGTTTTTCCCAATTCCAAATAGCAGTCCACAAAGAAACAAACAGCTAAACTAATGATAAAGCAGAAGGCGCATTTACTGCCTCCTTACCTGACATGATACAACCAAGGAAATAATAGCTGAGTTCAGTATTAGGATCATTAAAATATCAACAAAAATAAAAAAACAGGTATAATTCTCTATTAACTGGCTGGACTTTACTTACCTGAATAACATAGGTGATGACTCCAACATTTTGATTTTCCATCCAGTAAGAGAGTATGCAAAAAGAAAGACAGGTAGGGGTGCCTCGGTGGCTCAGTCAGTTAAGTATCCAATTTCAGCTCAGGTACGATCTCACGGTTCGTGAGTTCGAGCCCTGTGTTGGGCTCTGTGCTGACAGCTTGGAGCCTAAAGCCTGCTTTGGATTCTGTGTCTCCCTCTCTACACCGCTCCCCATGCCCTGTCTCTGTTTCTCAAAAATAAATAAACATCTAAAATTTGTTTTAAAAAAATAATAAAGACAGGTAAATACTGTGGTATTATTTAAGAGTACTGAGCCAGACCCAGGCAGCTACAGTAAAAAAAAAATAAACAAACAACTGATCTAATACAATATACTAGTTTGGGACTATATTTGTAATGCAAGGGAAAGAAGCCCCCACCAGGAAATATTAACCTCCCACCTTATAGGAATCATTCAAAAACAATTACATACAGACTAACATAACCTCTTTAAAGGTTAGTCAATTTTTAAAAATTAGTTTCATACTAGTTTTCTTCTTTTACAGTTTATTTATTCATTTATTTATTATTTATTTATTTTAATTTAGAGAAAGAGAGCTTATGAGAGGGAGAAAGAGGGCGGCGGGAAGGAGAGAGAGAGAATTTTAAGGAGGCTCCAGGCTCAGATCACACCCCAATGCAGGACTCAACCCCCACAACCCTGGGCTCATTACCTGAGCCGAAATCAAGACTCAGATGCTCAAGTGAATAAGCCACCCAGGCACCATCTTCTTTTATATTTGGATAAAATCTAGGAAAATAAAAGTAAGTTTCTTTCAAGTTCGCTATTAATATATGACATGCGAAGCATTTTCCCAATTTCACCACTGATTACCTAATGAACTTACTATTTTCCTCATTGTACAAGGGTTTTATCTTATAAGAAGGGGTATTTGTTTTTTCAAACGTCTAAAGGCCATAACTCAGAATCTTTGTTAAAGGATTACTTACTTTGCAAGACACATTTGGATTATTTTGTATTAAAAGAATGTGTATATAACTTTTCAGTCACCAAAGGCCTCTCTGACTCTGAGATTGTGTAACATCTGACTATTACTTTAATATCTCTTTTGTAAAAGTGTTGTTCTACAAAAGGAAACAAAGAGCCTAATGAGAAGACTGGATATTGTATGATTTTTATCTAGAGAACGTCAATCCTGTTACAGAAAAGACTCCAAAAAAATACATTTTAGTGTCCTCAGGAACACAGCTGGCCACCCCTTATCCTCCAGTGCAGCACACCCACCCATGCCCACGGGACTTTAGTGTCTCAAGATTAAGAATTCATAGAACAGATCACTACACATGTGAAGGAAACTCCCTCATGGAAGTAAGCAAAACAACAGACCAAAAGAACTAAGACAAAAGAGACAAGATAGGAAGTGATAACGTTCAATCATATATCAAGACCCACAATGTGAAGGCTGCTCCAGTGGCCCAGCCCACATTACAAAATCTGTACTTAAATCAGGCTGCATTTACAGGAAAAACCCTGTCAAGGAAACCTAACATACACCAAACAGTCTTCCAATTCAGCTTTTGCTAGCTTACCTTATCCTGGAAAATAAGACACACTAGGCTCATCAGGAAAGCCTTGATCTCCTGGCCAATCAGGCATTGTTTCTACACTGTCACTTCTAACGTTCTGTACCACTCACCATTACCCCCAAATCTCTGAGGAAGTGTTCCACTGCTCGCGGGGGGCTGTAGTCCCCCAACGCATGGACTATTTTCCCTTAGATAAAAGGCATCAAACTCTATATGAAATTGTTTTAGTTGTGTCATTGTCAGTTTTGGCAGCCCATTTGGGACTGAAAGACAGCTGCTGAAGTTTCCACGGATGGCTCCTAAATGGGTGAAGGTACCCACAGAGAGCCCTTTTGGTTGGCTGCCTCTTCCGGTACTCTCCCAGATCTCTGGTAAGCTTCTCTCAGATAGACCTCAGCTTATTTTGCGTTCTTCAAGTTTGCTTGTCCTGATTCTTCTGGGTGGAAAATTGGGGTGTGAGTGACTCCAGATGTTCCTGGATGAGACTTAGTGGGCCACAGCATGTGGGTTGGTGGCCGACCTCATCTACAAAGTAAGCACCTTTGGGCAGTTCTGAGAGGCCTCAGGAGCTGTGTGCAGGCAGCCAGAAACAGGAAGACTGACTTAATTAGGGAAAATTATTTCAACAAGGAAAAATAAGAAGTATCACTCAATCTAAGAAAACAAGAGGGCCGTCATTAGGGGACTTGTGGGGAAATAGGTTCTACTTATATAAATGGATTAGAGAAAAGCTTAGGGCAGAAAGCTGCCACCATGGGGCTAAAGCACCTGAGGTTAGCTAGCAAGATATTGAAGTAGAATCACAAGTAACTTGTTAGACTTGATAGAAGGCAATATGAAGCCGATGTAATTAGAAGAAAAGCCAATGTAGAGTGTCTGGGTGGCTTAGTCAGTGAAGCATCTGACTTTGGCTCAGGTTTTGATCTTGCAGTTCATGAGTTCGAGCCCCGTGTCGGGCTCTGTGTCGACAACTCAGAGCCTCCTTCAGATTCTATGTCTCCCTTTCTCTCTCTGCCCCTCTCCCACTCACACTTTCTCTGTCTCTTAAAAAATAAATAAGTGTTTAAAAAATTTTTAAGAAAAAGAAGAAGAAAAGCCAATGTGACTGGGAAGTCAATGTGACTGAAGGGGACATGATCAGAAGGCAACGTGGCTAAGAAGGCAACACTGCTAGAGGCCAACGTGACTAAGAAGCTGGCATGACTAGAACCTGACGTGGCTAATAAGCCCACGTAACTCAAGGACTACAGAATGACACAGAATGGCTAGAGCTCTAAAAAAAAAAAGTGCATTTGACTACAATTTCTCTTGATGAGGTAAGAGCAAAGCAAAAATGTATTAGGATTTGTTGCCATAGAACTTTTGAGAGAATCGTTATAGGAGACTCCCTATCCCTAGAATAGAAACAATACATGTGTATAGCACCCTTTAAATTATTAATGATTATCCAGCAACACTGCCCTTGGTTTACCAAGCAAAGAACACTCGACCTAGACACTTGGCAACAAATAGGTAAAACAGTAAATACATGCCATACAGAAGGCACCAATGTTCCACCTGAGGTTATTCTCACATGGTCTGTTGTCCATACAACCATTCTCCCCCTAAGTGCAGATCATGTTTATGAAGATACAGACCCACCCAAAGTAAACAAAACATTTTTCAAGGAACTAAGCCTCTTTATTTTCAGCCAGCCCCTTCAGCACCCCTACATCCAGAGAATGCAAACCTCCTCCTCTGTCATTTGGAAAAATGCAACCTTTTAAAGGAACAAAAAACTCCCTCTGAGGACATCCTTGCCCAAATGCAACAACCTATTAAGAATACCCTTATGGTGTTCAAAGACACCTTGGGGAAACCTCACAAGGCTTCTTGCCTTTGGAAAACTGGAGAAAAAAAAACTGAGAACATATATTATACACTGGACCAGGCTCTACCCAACGTTCAGAACTACGAGCCATATTGTTAGCTACAGAAACCTTTTCCCAACCTTTAAACATGGTTTCCAAGATGTGAAGGGGCAAAGTCCACCCACATACGATTTCCCCACCAGTGTTCCAGGTAAAAATTAACCATGGGGAACAAACTGTCTTAAGTGGACCTAAACATAAGTTTCTTGGTTTGAAATAGACCTGTTTATCAAAGGTCAAATAAGTTCATGTTATGACTTAAAGTAATGGTTAACTTTTTCTCCTAGTTTTCACAGGTAATTGTTAAGATAATGTTCAAAGGCTTTAGTAACCTAAAAAGTTTTGCTAGCATAATAAATTGGGATTGAGTTCTTCGGACATCTAGAACTTTTCTTATAAGTACTGGATGCTAACAAATTCCGCCACTGGAGCCGTGCCATTTAGGCCTTTTCTAAATAGGATGGGATGCTAAAGCACTGATTACTAAACAAGGGGTATGTGCTTTTGGCTTCTTAGTGCAGAGAAATGAAGGATATTTGGGTCTGATGGTAAACGTGCTTTGTGCTTTATAACTTACTGAGTTTTTTTTAAACAAATTTTCTAAAATTTAAATTAAGTCATTTTAACCAATTAGGCTTCTTTGGTGTGTTAAGTTACTCTAAAAGCACTGCCAAACAAATAGTAAGGCTTAGGTTATGTTTGAGTAAGTGCTATAACTATACTAGAGATTATATGCGATTCCTAGCTTTAATATTTTTTATATCAAGGTCATCACTTGATATTCTGATTACTGAAGTGTTATGTGCCACAGAAATAACCGAATTTCCTTGTCAGTTGTATTAGATCTTTTATCATGCCCATTATTTAATATTTTTGCATAGTTTTGTGATTCTTTTTGGATCCCTCTAACTTCTAGGAGTCATATGATCCTTTCTACTCAAGGAGGCTCCGTTTCACCTGAACTCTGTCTTTCCCTGTCTTAACTCCCCTATACCTACCTTAACTGAGCAACGTCCCATAGGTAGGGACATCTCTATGCCCCTATTGAGCAGGAAGAAGTTACATAAGGGAAGACCATCCACCCTCAGCAACCTTAAAGATTTTAAGGGTCAAAATTGTTCAGGAAGGAATGATGTGGGAAACAAAAGCAGAAGGAAATGGCAGATAAAATTAAATTTCCTTATAATCCACAGGGCCAAGCAATTGTAGAACGAGTACATAATAAACTTAAAACTAGGTTAAAAAAACAAAAAAGGGGGAAATTATCCATGGCTGTCTGCATTACAACCTCAACCTCTCCTCAATCACGCTATGATCACTCTTAAGCTTTTAAATCTTGACCTCCTAGGACGAACTGCAGCTGAGCTACATTCTTCTAAATTAGATAAACCTTCTCATGCTATGGTGCTGGTTCAAACTTCTCACCTGGAGTTAAGGATATGCTTGTGTTCTTTCAGATTCCCAGTCTCTGTGGACACCCTCTTGGTTGGTGAAGCCATATCATGGCATGGTGGAGATCCCTAGGATATCTTCCAGTCAACTAGGACTTCCAGAGAATGACTCTGAATGAGTGACCACCACTCCCATTTTTAAAGATGAAAGAATCCTCTTCATGGACCCCTCATCCTGAAGCCACTCCACAAATGCAAGCCCTTGCTCTTGATATAACATGGGGAAGCCTTAAACGCCTGTCTGACCAGGTTGGCATCCTCTTACAATACAATGGTATTGCATATACCCCTGATTTGCATCTGGTGGCCATGATCTCCATACTAGTATTCATTAAGCAGGCAAAGGTGATTCATAGGCTTCTTAGTCATGGGGGCCCTAGCCGTAGTAAGCATTATACCCTCTGCTATCGTTGCTGGAGTTAGTCTTCACCACACAACAAACTGCACTGTACTTAATCAGTTTATGGTCAAATCCTCCATTCTAAGCTGCCTGGTGATAGAAAAATTTAGATGTACCATTACACCAACTACAATACTCCAAAGAACTAAGAGGCAAATGGTCTGACTCGTGGTCCTCCTGGAAAGACTTTAACCCTCTCTCTATTGGCTAATGCCCATCTCAAGTTCTGGATAACACTGGGAAGTGGAATACTTTTACAGTGTCTCTTTTTATGCCTTTGCAGAATCACCTTCCATATCACCCAACAGCAAAAGAAGGATCAGAAGCTTGTCATGATGGCCCTTGCATGTAAACTTAAGAGGATGAAGAAAAACAAAAAAGGAGGAACTGTGGGGAAATAGGTTCAACCTATATAAATGGGTGAGAAAAAAGCTTAGAGTGGAAAGCCACCACCACGGGGCAAAAACACTGAAGGTTAGCTAGTGAGATATTATAATGGAATCACGGGTAACTTGTTATATCACCTGCAGGAAGTCACTTTCCATCTGGCACTAATGTACCATGATCACAAACTCCACTTGCATCCCCAGACCCTTTACTTCTTACACACACAACTTAATGATTATTGTCTGATTGTTTTCTCCATGTTCACGTGTGTAAGATCTTGTTTTCTTCATGTTCACCATGTGAGTAATATCTTGTGAGCTCAATAAATACAGAGATGAAACCCCTGTTTGGGGCTCTAGTCTCCTCCTGGACATTAGCCTTTCTCGTACTCAATTCTGTGTCCACTCTCTTGCTGGACAAGACAGAACTCCAGACTCACAGTCTGTGACAGGAACTTACAAAGTTTCAAGGTAAAACCACAGCTTAAATTGCTGGGGGACTTGGGGAAATAAATTAAGACAAGGAATTTGGACTATTTTGACATTTGATATTTGGCATATCCTTCTTAGGGGATAATATGACACCAGAGACCCATGGCTGAGCTGAAGAAATGGAATCCTCAAGTTTCAAAGAATTAAGAGTGCCACCTGCCAGTATCTTATTTTATGTGTAAGAACTGTGATCTTGGAGGCTGTAGATATCTACAAAAGTGGCAAAATCTTGCTAAGACAACCTAGAATTACAGTGGCCATTATGAGGGATGCTCCAATTTGATAAGATTGTCCATTTAAACAGAGTACCTGAAAGCAAGTGTTCCCAAATCAAATACACAGAATAGGGTATCTATTTTCAATGATACCCTATTTTGAAGGCCTCCAGAAGGCTTCAAAATTTAAAAGTATTTTCATCAAAAGGCTCACCACAAAATTTAATGAAAATTTAATGTAATGAAAAATTAGAGACACAGAGGCACCTAAAACAAAAGAGCGTAAGACCAATGTGACTCCTATTATTCTCCTCTGTGCTCCTTTACTCCTACTAAGAGCATTTAGTCTATGATCTTCCGTTTGAACTGCTGTTCCACTCTGAAGAGATCACAAGACCATAAACAAAAATCCACCAAGTTACGGCACTTACAGACACCCCCACATGGGCCCCTCCCAGGATGGACAAGCCTCTGAGGGATTCACCAGTAAAATGCTACCAGTTCTTGCCTTAAAGAGCCAAGGTGAAATTAAAATTAATGGAAGACCTTGGCAAGTTCTAGTGGATACTAGAGCTATACTCTACCTGAAGCCTCACTTGCTCAGGGCCCTGCAAATGGGGTCCCAGGAAAGCTGGAAGAAACCAGCAAAGGGTGAGGATCTTAAGAGTCAACTCTCTTGGATCACTGTCTGTGGTGTCTAATTGAGAGAGGAAGATAAAATGTCACATTGTTCCTTCCTTTCCAAATCCAAACCCATAGGTTTTTTTCCATCTATTTTCTCCCGGGGATAGCAACTGCCTTCTTGTTTGTCTCATTTTGGGTCCTGAGAACTTGTCTTGGCAACTGGCAGGTTCAGGGCTGCAAAAGGATGGCCAGACAGAAACGTGGGTTGCACCCCATTTGTGGCTAGATATAGCCAGACTATGTGAGCTCACATCATAAAAATGAAGCAGTTGGATTAACTAATTTTAAATGCCCCTTTCATCTTTAAAATGATTTAATCAGATGAGTTTGAATGACTTCCCATAGCTCAATAATGAATATCAACCCAGAAGCCTAAACTGTTGAATTGGACAGAAACTCAACTTTAAACAAGCTTAAGAAGAAAAAAAAATATATTGATTTGCTTAATTGAGAAGGCCAGGAATAATGCTGGCTCCATACATGATTGGATTCAGAGGTCCAGTGATGTCATTAGAACCTGGTTTCTCTCCAGCTCTTGACATTATCTTCCACTGAGTTGGCTTCTTTCTCTAGCTTTACATAATGGCCCCTGACAGCTCCAGGATCATAACCTCCCAGGATTATCTCCAACTGGGCTATTCTGGCTGCCACATATAACCGTGAATCACTGTAGCCTGAGGCTTATGCTCAGTCCTGAATGAATCGTGGCTTGCACCCCCACTGCAAAATTTCTGTATTTTCTGCTGAGAGTATTTAGCTAACACAGATTTTAATACCAGAAAATGCGGCACTACAGGAAACATTCTAGTTTAATAGAAGATGAAGGGTTGAGAACAGAGAAGATCCTACCATTTACTCTACTACTGCTTTCTAGCAATTTTATCATTCCGTATTGAAGGTGTCAGTTAAACTATGGCCTCTATTATGTTAAAACTCAGACAATGTGCCCAACAAGTCAATGGCAATGAGGGACTTGGTAAGAAATGTGCTGGGAGTATTTTTAATATTTCTTAAGGAAATTAGTGAAGTGTTACAAGAAAGAGACAAAATGGCTGAATGTGGCCCACGATAAATACAGAAGGAAGAAAAAAAAAACAGTTTCATTAAGAAAGGCCCTTTACAGGGACACCTGGGTGCCTCAGTCAGTTATGCATCCGATTTTAGCTCAGGTTATGATCTCACAGTCCATGGGTTTGAGCCCCGCATCAGGCTCTTTGCTGACAACTCAGAGCCTAGAGCCTGCTTTGGATTTTCTCTCTCTCTCTCTCTTTGCCCCTCCCCAACTCATGCGCTCTTGTTCTCTCTCTCAAAAAATAAATAAACATTAAAAATTTTTTAAAAAGAAGGGTTCTTTCTGTATTTCAAAATCATGGAATTTTATAGATTAAAAAATTAAATTATCTACCTTAAATATAAATACTGGTAAAGCTTGGGAGGCAAGTGATTTAGAAGGATATAATACTGAAACACAAGAAAAAAACTGAGATTTAGACAAGTCTTGTTGAGTATTCTCTGCCTAAAAAGGAAACAACATATTGGTGTCCATCAACCCAAGGCTATGGCCTCAAATCTCTTCCAGGGACAAACCAATTGTAGAAAAGAGCCGTTAAACTAAGAGTCTAGGAAAGAGAGACTTGTTGCTAGGAGACCAAAGTCCCACACTCACAAACTATGACCACACTAAAATCTCCAGGTACGGTACTTAGAGCCCAATGAAAACTACTGAGCTTGACCCTCAAGAGCTATGACTTAAATCTTATATCCCTTTGACACACACTTATAGGAAGTGAGTCACCTCAAGTTGTGTACTCCCACAAAAGGCATCATACCCAATATTTAGTTCATATGAAAGGCAATGAAAAGCGTGATCTTCCTAAGGCATGGAGGTGGGAGGGGGTGATATAGAACTGATAAGTGAGTGTATTCAGGAGAGGAGATGTATTAGGGTCGCCATATGTAACAAAAGAAGTCACTCCACTCCCAGGTCAGAAAGCTTTCACCATTTCCAGTCAGCAGGCTATGGATGATGCTGGGTACCAGTGAGCTCTGCTGCCCGTTTCCAGATGGAATGTTCATTGCACTCATCCTGTTCTTTCTCCACTACTTTATACAAAACATGCTGAAGATCAATAATAACTGTGCTTTAGCCTTAATACAATGAGAAGCTAGATCTAGATATAATGGGAAAAAGAGCGACTCAACCATAAACGTAGAACCAAAACACCAGAGACTTTGAGCTGTCCCATTTTGAGGAATAGTGAATATCTATCATGCTGGTGTGAGCATGGGCACATATTTATTTGAGAAGGAGCTAAGTGTGAATGTTGAGCAGTTAAAGGGGAAAACTGTATCTAACACTTGCCTAAATCCTCCACATCCATTCCAATCTTTCCCTATTATATAATAGCAAGAGAGTTTGATTATTGACCCTGTTTCAGAAATAATTCCTGAATGGTCCAGCCAGTGAGGGTAATCTCTTCCCCCTTACTGATGATTAGTTCAAAACCCAGGGCCAAGCCGATCAGCAAATTCTTCCTATGACAATGATTCATTCAGGGCTGAGGGTGTGACCTAAATGGTCTCCATCAGGAGTGAAAATCGGGATTTATGTTGACTTTTTGTGGAATGTTGCTTCCTCACCTACTGGACGTGAGTAGGAAGTCAGTGGGATGCAACCAAAACAAAAGATGATAGAGTAAAAATAGGGAAAGTATATCAGCCCCTGATAGCCTCGTAGCATCAAGATGCTAATGACACCCTGTATCAAACAGGAATTGGAGTCAGCTTCAAGGGACAGAAAGCTGATGAATGCTAGTTTAAACACATGAAAGGGTATATGACATCTGGGGATATACAGTTCTGAGTTGATACAGGACCTATATTCTAGGCCTTGTTCTATCATTTCATTCAGCCTTCTTTAACAAGTATTTGTCTCCTTATTATCAGAAGTTAGCTGCATCAGTATTGTAATGAAGAAGAAAGGAAAAAGCAAATAACAAAATGTACATGAATGTCGCTCTTTTAAGTAGTTTTTGCCTAACGACTTCAAAACAATTGCAACAGACACTTTATTGGCCAGAACTGTGTCATGTGACCATCCTGTGTGCATGGGAACTACAGTTTTCACAGCTGACCATATTTCCACTACTAAACAAGTGAGAATCATAGTCTTAAGGCAGACGGAAAGATTGCCATTGGGGAGGCAAACTAGCGATCACTATCACCCTCCCAAATTTATGTCTCCAGGTCAGACCTCACCTCTAGTCTCTTAACTCATATATCAAACATGTATTTTAAAATCTCCATACTTCTGGATTTCAGATACCTCAAACTGAATCCTTAAACTGAATATGTATAACAAGCTAGGAATGTCCACACACAATCTGTCCCTCTACAATGGTTAGTTTTTTGTTTGTTTCTTTTATTTTTTTTTGTTTTTGTTTTTTCATAGGGAAAGCTGACCAGGTTGATTTTGATATGAAAAAATTGATGCACCCCCCCCCAACTTTTGAGGGCTGTCAGCGCCCATCAAAGCTCTTATGATGGTCATTAGCTCTTATGATGGTTAATTTTATGTGTCTACTTGACTGGGTCACAAGGTGCCCAGACATGTGGTCAAACATTATACTAAGTGCCTCTGTGAGAGTATTTCTGGGTGAGATTAACATTTGAACTGATATCCTGAACAAACAGGTTGCCCTCCTTAGTGTGGGTGGGAGTTGTTCAAATCAATTGACAACGAGAATAGAACAAAAAGTCGGAATCAGAAGGAACTGCTTTTGCTGGATGTGTGAGCTGGGACAGCAGTCTTTCTGCTCTTAAGACTAGAACCTTCATACCACCAGCTGTCTTTGGCCTGGCTTGCTGACTCTAGAACTTGGTATTTCTCAGCCTCCATAGTTAAATGGGCCCCTTGCTTAAAATCAGTCCTCCCCCCTCCATCCCCACTCCCTCTCCATCTATATGGTTCTCTGGAGAGCCCCAAGTCACTGCCATCTCAGTGAAAGGTTCCATCTCAGTCATTGACTGACCCTATCACTAACCGTACCTACAGAAACCTTAAAGTCATTCTCCATTCAACTTTTATGCATCTCCTTCGTCCCCTGAATTTGTCACCAGATTGAGTCAGTATACTTCCTTCCAGTGTATTTCAAATCAACCTGCTTCTCTCCATTTCTAACCACCATTCTAGTAAAGTCAATGGACTCTGGAAATTTCTAACTGATTCCCCTGCTTCCCCTCAGTGCTTTTCAGTACAATTTGTGTGTGCATTTTCCACTGATCTTTGAAGCCATAAATCAGATGTCACTCTCCTGCTCAAACCACTCCAACCGTTTACCGTTGTCATTTATCTTCCCACGGTCCACAGGGTCTCATAAAGTGGCTCACCTACACCTCTCCAACCTGATCACGCTCCCTCCTTGATCACTTTGAGTCATCTCAGGCTTCTCTCTGTTCCTCAGATTCACCAAGCCCTTTCCCCGTGGACAATTTTGTACTATCTGAATGCTCTACCTCTGCTTTCTCATGTGGCTAGTTTATTCTCATCACTTAGATCTCTCCAAATTGGCTTTGCCCATCCCCTCCAGGTAATCTTTCATCTTTTCACTTTACAGCTTTTCATAACAGTTAATCATAATCTGTAATCCCAATCTGAAATTATTTTCATTTACTGTGTCTCAAGCCCCAAGTAAAACATATGCTCCATCAGGACAAGGAATTAGTCTTTAAAGTTAGTTGATACTTCTAGGTCCAAGCACAATACTAGTTCTTAATCAATGCTCAAAAAATTTACTGAGTGATTTCATTAATTCATTCAACAAATATTTATTGAGGTCTTAGAAGGAGGTGTTCCAGGTACTAGGAATACAGCAGTAAATGAAAGGGCCAAAGTTACCACCTTCATGGCACTCACCCTCTAAGGGGGAAGCCAGAGACAAATAGCATGTCAGACGGAAAATATTTTTTTATGAAAAGCCCATTGGCATTTGTTCAGAATATTTTCTCTTTCTTAGGATTTAGAGAAGAACTAGGCGCCAAGAAAAACACTAGGAAGTTTGGCATATACCATCTTCTCCAGATAAACCCTTAGAAGGTGCAAATGCTGTCTTACATCCCGGGAAACTGACTTCCATGTCAGTTACTCTGATATATATACACAAGAGGCTAATGGCATCTATGGACCGCTTGGGGGGAGGGGAGTACTAATCGTTTATTGACTGAGATAGTGATCAGACAGGCGAATATACAACAGCCAAACTCACCGTGAAGATTCCCCGTCTTAATTATTCCAAGGCCAAAAAAGTCAACAAGATGGAATGTGATGTGCTGAATACAAATGCCAGAACGCTAAACCAGAAGGAGGCCGGAGCTGTGTTGAGAAGAGAAAAACAGAATAAATGGGATGGCAGATTAGATTACTGCCTGTCAGCAAAGCTCCTGACAGCACTGGCCGCCAGCTGCGGAAACGCCGCAAACGAACTGCGTGCCATCCTAAACCTTCCCGCTCGGCCCCCGCCAAGGCTCTTGCCAACATGCAGCTGGGCCTCTCCTGGCAAAGGGGTGGATGTCCTCTCTCAATTTATTAACAACTGCTTCATTTTGGTTGATTCTAAGGATGGAATCATCCTAACATTTTTCATAGCTGATGAAATTAATTGCTGAATTCAGACGTTGGGGATTATTTTGCCAATAATTTCTTGCCCAGATTTAAGATAATACCCATGTTCAATGTGACTGTTCACAGACTCTGATGATGATTGTGAGTCACACATTTCAGCCTCAGTATGTTACATGCTTTAAGAGGTAGTAAGTACTTGGCAGGGAATGAGTGGAAGCCAATGCAAATGGAGGCAAATCAAAGCAAATGTTACAAGTAAACAATAACAATAATGATAATAATGTTCAAACACTAAGGTTTAAAAAAACTCTCTCTCCCTCTGCCCCTCTTTCCTGCCTGCTCTCTCTCTCTCTGTAAAAAAAAAAACCTTTTTAAACGTTTTAATTAAAAAAATAAAAAAACTGGGCCCCTGAGTGGCTCAGTCAATTAAGCATCTGACTTTCGCTCAGGTCACGATCTCAAGGCTCGTGAGTTCGAGCCCCGTGTTGGGCTCTGTGCTGACAGCTCAGAGCCTGGAACCTGCTTCAGATTCTCTGTCTCCCTCGCTCACTGCCCCTCCCCTGCTTGTAGTCCATATCTCTGTCTCTCTCTCAAAAATAAATAAACATTAAAAAAAATTTAACTAAAAATTATTAAGTCAGGAACCTAGCAAGCACTTTGTTATGCATTATCCCAGGTAGCCCTCACAACAGTCTTGTGAAATAGCTACAATTATTTTCCCTGTTTACAATTATTTTCCCTGTTTTACAGGCCAGGATGAGACACAACTATCCAAAGTGTATACCTCTTGTTTTGGAAGATGCAACAAAGTGTTCAAAGTTCATAGCATCCTTATTTGACACTGCAAAAAAGCTGGAAATAATCCAAATGCGCATCAACTGTAGAACACACATCGCACTGCGGTACATACAGACAACGGAATAGTATTCAGCGATAAAAGGTTATGAGTGACTGATGTTATAAACAACATGTGTGAATCAAATTAAACATGCCTCACAAAAGAAGACAAACAGAAAAAATTGTACACAACACAGGATTCTATTTAAACCAAATTTTTGGAAATTCCCACTAATGCACGCTGACGAGAAACAGATCAGGGGTTGCCTGTGAAGGAGAGAAGGATTGCCAAGGATGCAAAGAAAACTTTGAAAGTGTTAAGTGTATTCATTGCCTTGACGGTAGTAGTGGCTTCACGGGTATACTGATATACAAAACATCAAATGTTGCACCATTCTGTGAGGAGTGTATTGTGGGTCTATAATACCTCCATAAAGCTGTTTCTTAAAAAAAATAAGCCAAAACTGCCATGAAATGTCCCTGTGCCATATGATTCCCATTTCCCTTTGGCTTTGGGTGACACACGACGAGAGATCTGACCCTGTTCTAATATGGCGGGCACCTTGTGACTCTCCAAGAAATAATGGCAGAGATACTGAGAGACAGAGCATCTCAGCATCAGACTTCACCCCGGAGAGCAGTAGGAAGAGACCAAGGGCATGGAGTACCGATGCTAGGCCAGACTGTTCTGAGAGATGCTTTGCTGGGATTCTCCGGGTAATTTGCTTTGCCCCTTGCTTCCCCGGGACTGTGGAAGTGTGCCTTCATTGATTCTCCCTGAATTCACAGTTACCAATTCCTCCCATGCCCAGAACACCACATGAATCTCAATTAAGCGCAAGTTCCTTCATGAAATATGTGGAAAGTCAAATTTTAAGAGTCATAAAATCATCATCTTCTGACGTTATCACACTCTATAGCTCCCCTGATTGCCACTGAGCGTGTAAGAAGAAAATCAGGAGATCTACACCTCAGACCAATTTGCAGTGCATTTCCAAAATGGCATATGCTGTGTCACTCTGACACTGAAAAGAGAGAGGGCGGAATGAGCCACGAAGAGGGACCTGCACAGCATTAGGTATGCTGAGTCAGGGGCTGTTGAACACCAAGTGTCGTGGGTACACGCTGCAGGGATTTGGAGTTGGGTTAGCTTGGAGGCATTTTACAGTAACCAAGTACCTGCTTGTTTAAACCCTATTCATTACTGCTCTGTTCTTTTCCCATGCAATACAGCATAATGAGCCTGAACGTCAATGCTCAGAACCTGGAGGAGCATAGGAGATGCACAGAAATGCTGAAATAAGACAAGATTCTTCCAAAGGAGCTGAAAAAACGATGGTAGCCCTCCCCCACTCCCCTCCACAAAGGAAAGCTCAGGCAAAGGTTACTTTGCTTGTGATTAAGAGTCTACACAATTAAAATTTTTAAGTGGCTGATTGAAGGATAATGTAGCAGATTTTATTCAGTCGAATATACCTCAAGGGAAATTCTGCTTTCCTTTATTACTTCTACCGTGTGCACAGATTTTCCCTTAGAAATAAAAATTAAACCTTTGCACAATTGCTTCCAAATGCATTTTCTCTTTACTCTAATAATGGTTTTCATGAAACATCTGTAGCAAATTTAAATGTTCCTTTTAAAAAATGCATAGAGTTATCAAGAAACTGCTGTAAAATATGAATATACGTAAGGCTGAATAAACATCTGTTGCTAACCATCCGTCTTCTAAGAACCAAAGAGTGCCCACTGCTCCTAGCTGTTTATTTACCTTTCAGGTGATTACCACTCTCATAAGCATTCAAGAATATAGAGACAGGGAGGGGGTGCGACAATCTCAAAAACAGTTTATTCTTTCTCTCTTTCACATGCTCACAGTGCCTTACAGTGCCAATGATAATGAGAAATTAAGATGATTTGCTGAAATCCTTAACTTCCTATCTTTTGCGGAGCTTCATTTATTTTTTGTAGGCTTTGAAATGTAAAACAGGTAGCAATAAGGGAAGGTCTGAATGCCTGCTGGGAGGTGGCTAGGTGTACCATGCCAAGGCTAACATTTGGTGAATACCTCCTACTTCCCACGGAGTTCACCCTTTAATACTGCCCTCCTCCACGCACTTGGCATGTTGTCCTCACCATTTAACAGACACCAAAATCGGGGTTTGGCAAGGGCAAGCCACCTGCCCACAGCCCGGCTTTGAGTAAGTGACAGTGTCATGAACCACACCCAGGTCTTCATAAAACAAGCGCATGTTATTTCCTAAGAGAAAAGAAAAATAAATTACAGAATATTGAACTGAAGCATTCTGACACGTCGTCCACTTTTATACAGAAAAATAAGCTTGATTTATCTCAGTGAGACCAACTTTTTTTTTAATGTTTTATTTATTTTTGAGAGAGAGAGAGATGGAGTATGAGCAGGGGAGGGGAAGAGAGAGAGGGAGACACAGAAGCAGAAGCAGACTGCAGGCTCTGAACTGTCAGCACAGAGCCTGATGCGGGGCTCGAACTCGTGAATTGTGAGTTCATAACCTGAGCGTTAGTCGGATCCGTAACCAACTGAGCCACCCAGGCACCCCTCAGTGAGACCAACTTTTAAAAAAAGTACCTCTTTAAGAATATTTCTATGCTTCAACTGTATCTAAGTTCTGCCAAGCTATTTAGTGTCCCGTGGTCTTTTTTTGCCCTGTTGGGCAGTTGATAAGGAGCCTACCCATTACTTTCCTTGCCATTGTGTCCCTGGAAATCGAGCTTGAGATTTGACTGTATTCTTTTATTCTGTCCACTATTCCATTGTGGATCTGGAAACAACACTTGGAATGTTCAGATTTTGAACAGGAGTATTTAGATTTAAAAAGATGTCAGCAGGAGTGTATGTAATGACATACAAAACCTCTTCTATAAAGTTCTAGAACTCCCAAGTCATTATCCTTTTGGATGGACTTTCTTACCCACCCACACACATTTAATTTTATACCCTCACTGCATAATACATTCATTTATTACACATACCCACTGCACATTTTCTCATTTGAGAAAGTGAGAAAATTGGCTTATTGAAAGATATCTCAAAGTTAATAACTCTATCTGAAATAAAACCTGCTTACAAAGAAGGAAAAAACGATACACGCATGCACATGCATGTACACTCGTAAATTCCCCAACTTTTGTACCCATGTCCTGATTTACCATGAAGAAGAAAAATGTTTCAAGATTGGAAAGTTTAAAAGCCAAAATGATCACCAATATACAGAAATGATACCACTTACATTACGTCAACTACTGGCTCACCATTCTTCCTGTCGCTTCAACCTATCAATCCATTTAATCCTTACAAAAATCCAAAAAGATAATTCCTAATTATTTCCCCCCTTTTTTTTTTGATGTCAAAACAGAGCTAGAGTAATCAGCACAATACCATATGTAGGAAATACAGAAAAAAAATCAAAACTGAAAGGGACTAGTTCTAGAGTGTGAGGGTTTTTTATGTTCCTATAACTTTCTTCCATTCTCACTAGTACAAATACAACCTAGAACTAGTGAAGGCAGCCAATTTTTACAATAACTAACGTTCCTGATGGAATGGTCTGTGGTATTCCAAATTATCCACACCTAAATTAGCTTTCATTACCAGCAGTACACACCTGAGTGGAATCGCACAGTAAGCCCTCCTTCTGAAAATATAAGAAGTATTAAAGTCAAAAAGATGACAAAAATCTGTCTTTTATGTCTCTGTCTACTCCGTAGATTTCATTTCATGCTTCAGAAATGTACATGCCTACCGAACCCAGATATGAAAGGTAATAAGAGAACATTTCTGCTGTGAATTACTTGAAAACATGGTTTCTAAGAAAGTGTTACTTTAGTGGGAGCTTGCTCATGTCAATCCATCTGGGTTTCATTCTACCTCAGAAAGGTGATGAACAGTGTGAACATTTATTTGCTCTAGATAAGCTGAATTCTTTCAGAGTTAAGTAGCGCCCATAGACTCTCACTGAGATTTTGATGTTCTGCATGAAACTCAATGGATCCTTTGTGCTCCAGAAAAGAAACTTGTTATCAGACTTGAGAACTCCTGGCCATGCTGCCTTTGGCTATAATTNGAGAAACCATGGCTAGAAAAATGTTACATTCACAATGTTTTGTTGCCTATAATATTTTGCTTCATCGAAAGTTGTCCTATGTGAAAAGATTTATTTTCAAAAAGGTTGTTTATGTCTTGGTATTTGCATTCTTGAGTACTCACTATGAGCAAGGTATTACATTAGATACTATAAATAATAAATAACAAGGATATAACAACAAATCAAACACAGCTTCTTTCTATTGAACTCCAAAATTACATAATTAGGATAAAGGAAACATTTATATATCAAATATTTGAGGTGGAAATAATTTTTAAAATCGAATTNGTTTCAACTCAGGTCATGATCTCATGGTTTGTGGGATCCAGCCCCATGCCAGACATTGTTTTGACAGTGCATAACCTACTTGGGATTTTCTCTCCCTCTCTCTCTGCCCCTCTCCTGTTCATTCTCTCACTCTCTCTCTCTCAAAATAAATAAACTTAAAAAAAAAATAAACTAGTTTAACTAGAGAGGAGAAAAAACCAACTCGACATAGTAGCATGTTATCTGGGGCACCTGGACAACTCAGTTGGTTAAGCATCTGACTCTTAGATTCGGCTCAGGTCATGATCTCACCCAAACATGAGATCAAGCCCCACATCAGGCTCTGTGCTGACAACTCAGAGTCTACTTGGGATTCTCTCTCTCCCTCTCTCTCTGCTCCTCCTTCGCTTATGCCCTCACATAAAATAAGTAAACATTTTTTTTAAAAAAAATAGTGTCCTCTCTGCTTTGACATGGTGCTGGCCACAGGCCTGAGCTATTTCATTTATTCCTAACAACACACCTATGAATTAACTCTTGGTATTTCCATCTTATAATTAGAAAATTATACGAGTAGCCCCCCGTTGCTGGCTGATCACAACACTAAAGTAGGTGGCCGGTCTCCTGGCCCCGAGGTCATTGGACTTTTAACATTCCACTCCACTTTGAAGAACTCTTTGGGACTGGGACATGAGAGAATATACACTTTTGTTTTAGCAGGATGCCTGACAAGGCTAAACATCTCCCAAATAAGAGCTGGTGGTCATGGCAACCATGGTAGCAGAACCAGAAGTAGATCAAGCCAGTATCTAAGTAACAAGTAACCACCAGGATGAACCAGCCAACCTCTGCTCTCTCTTCCACACAAACGCTAAAGGTCTGACTTCTCACTGCCAGTGCCTTTTCTTCATATGTCCCTTTCTTCCTTATCATGTTGTTTGCATGAAACAATTCTCATTCTTTTCTTCTTCCTACCTCATCTCTTCCCAACCCACCTGATAGCTTCTGCCCGTAGCGACCGAGGTATTCCTCCAGAGATTCTACAATGACAGCTTGAAGGGTTTGAAATTATCTAGGGCTCAACAAAGGTGGGGCTGTTCTGGGTCTTGCCTCCACCTAAATTATTTTAAATTCACCTCCTGAACACAGAAATAAGTTTTAACAACACTGAGTCCGCCTCGAGGTTCTTTCTTCAGTATTATACAGAAATTACTGGAGATGAGGGAAATATGATACAAAGAAGTGAAATAATTTATTTTTTATGAAGTTTCCCTAATAGCGTGGCTGCTGGAAAAACAAAAACAATTTTCATAATAAAGTCTAGCTCTTGTACATAATGACATATCCCCTCCCAATGAGCACTGAGTGTTACATGTAAGTAATGAATCACTAAAGTCTGCTCCTGAAACCACTAATACCCTATATGTTAACTAACTTGGATTTAAATAAAGCGTTTTTTTTTATTTTTTTAATGTTTTATTTATTTCTAGGTGAGAGAGACAGCGTGAGTAGGGAAGGGTCAGAGAGAGAGGGAGACACAGACTCTGAAACGGGCTCCAGGCTCTGAGCTGGCAGTCAGCACAGAGCCCGACGTGGGACTCGAACCCACGAACCGCGAGATCATGACCTAAGCGAAAGTTGGACGCTTAACCGACTAAGCCACTCAGGCGCCCCTAAATAAAATGTTTTTAAAAGAAATGAAAAGAATCAAACAAACAAACAAAAAGAAATATCCCCTACAAAACAGTTGGTCTTTCCTGGGATGCCAAAATACAGATTTTAACACCTAAAAAATAACTCATGGCTTAAAGGAAGGAATTCATTCCTGTTTTTAGCTTCATATTCTCTCAAGGTCAGGAATCCAACAAGACAGTATTATCCGTTCAAAATGTAATCTGGACCTCTGATGACCACTAACTTTTACTTCCTAGTATAAGCAAGGGACTTAGATCCATGAAGTCAATACATACAGTAGCATTCAACCACGGCAGTCCCCGGCAATCACTCAATTCATTGAATGAAGCGATTTGTGTCAGACTCATATGGCTTAGATTTATTTACACAGATTAAACCATTGAGGGTCATTTGATGTTCAAGCCTTATTCTGAGGATGGCAGAGAATTCAGGAATGCTGAATCAGAAAAGCCAGCCCCGGGGACTAATTCTCAAGAACCAGGGAAACATGTATCTGCTTTGTCGATTTCCATTTAGGCAGAAGTAGAGGTTACCTTACCAGATGCTCTAGACACTAGTAATGAACATGCATTTCTCCCTATGAGTTTTGTAATAAATTCAGAGAAGGTCCAGCTCTGACACCCAAAAGGCAGCAACATTGTATCACTGACAACATGCTATTAGCAGCCATTTTCACTTACTAAGCTTATACTGGGGTAGCTTGCTTTTTTTTATTGTGTCTTCATAGCATTTTCCAGTTGGAACTAGAGAGCTGCATTTTTTGTGGAGGCATTATCCTTTTTCACTCAAAGTATAACAATAGCTTCTCATGGATTCTGTGCATTAAGGGACTCAACATCACACTGGAGTATTGTTTTCCCAACCAGTTTCCGGACAATACAGCAATATGCTCAGAGTCTAATAGAACTGTCCATTCTCCCTTTCTTCATATAAATAAACATATATATCATATACATTTAATATGTATGTAATATATAAAATAAATAAACATATATATTTAAAGTTTATTTATTTTCAGATAGAGAAAGAGATCAGGGGAGAGGCACAGAGAATCCCAGGTGGGGCTCAAACCCATGAGCCATGAGGTCATGACCTGAGCCAAAACCAAGAGTCAGGCACTCAACTGACTGAGCCACCAGGCGCCCCACCTTCATCCTCTTTTTCAAAGAGCTTCCTCACAAAGGACTACCCAAATATACCTCCCCATCCCCATGTCACTCACATAGGCAATCCTACCCAATGTACCTCTGGACAATTTTTTCCAACATCCCCTTGTCCAAGCCCTCCATTCCCACCTCTGAATCTTCTCCATGGGGTACTTGCAGTAAAGGACCCAATAACATTTTCTTTCTTTTTTTTTTTTAAATATTTTTATTTATTTCTAGGAGATAGAGAGAGACAGCGTGAGCAGGGGAGGGCCAGAGAGAGAGGGAGATACAGACTCTGAAACAGGCTCCAGGCTCTGAGCTGGCAGTCAGCACAGAGCCCGACGCGGGGCTTGAACCCACGAACCGCGAGATCATGACCTAAGCGAAAGTCGGACGCTTAACCGACTAAGCCACCCAGGTGCCCCCCCAATAACATTTTCTTAAACCCCTTTAGATGCCTGGTTACACTATAACTCAGGTACTTCATAAATAACATGTTTTGATGTAAGGCTTAAATGTTACAAGTCAGTGGGTAGCTGGCCAAAGAGAAATGATGTTCTGAAAGGAGAAGGAAAGAAAGGAGGGAGGGTGGCAGGGAGGGAGGAAAGGAAAAGAGAAAAAGACATATTTGGTAGAAATTAGAGGTGAGCAAAGAGAAATGGCTTTAATCACCGGAAGGAGGAAGGCAATAACTACAAGAAAGAGATACCCAGACCGCTTAGAGAGCTGTAACTTGAGACAGGCTGACTTCACTCACTTCAGCAGAGAAATTCTCCAACACAGAACAGTATTTGTCTACTAAACTGGATAAAGATCATACAGCAGATACTTGCCAATTTTCAAAAGACTTGCTTACATTTGGGGAATTCCCCACATTATAAGTCCCAATAGGAGACAGGACCAAATTCCAGACAGATGCTGAAAATTCTTGGTAGGGTATGAGCATGTGCCCTCGGCCATAACTTTGAAATTGGAAGGCAGTGTGCAAAGATACAGAATCTATGGGGAATTCCCACCAGTGTGGAAGGGAAGTGAACACACCAGCTTCTAAGGCAACGAGGGCAGGGAGACATACAGCAGGTGTAACACAGAGAAGGCAGCGTCCATTTTCTTCTGCAATCAGCCCACCTGGTCTGTTTTGCAACACTGTCTTGGGCATTTTTTTTCCCTAGCTACAGAGCCCTAAACTTGTTTTCAAGCCCTCCTCTTGATCCTGTAACTGACCCAGTATTCTTTTATAAAATTACTTTTCTGCCTAAAACAGTCCAACCGAGGGAGTATAGAAGTCTGAATAGGAAAGGGTTAACATTAGGCAGGGAAAGATGAAGGACCTTCAGGGAGGCAGACTGCAGCTGCAAGTGGGAGGCTGAAGAAGCAGCAGGGGTTGGGGGGGAAGGATAAACATATTCCAGACCCGCCTGGGCTGGGTGCCATGAGTGGAATCTCACAAACTTTCCAATAAGGGCCCAATAAAAAGTCAGGGACAGAATCCTCACCGGCTACCCATTTGGGACCCCTCTCACTCTTGAGAGCTTTGTGTTTTCCCCCAATAAACTCTATCGCTTTGCTCACACTCTGTTGTCCACGAGATTCGTCCTTCAACTCCATAAGAGAAGGACCAGTGTCTCTCCCACCCTCCTGTACAACTTCACACATGATGTCTATGAAATATACATATAAAATTATATCTGAAATATATATATATAGTCATTAAATTCCCCACTCTAGCATAACAGATTTCTGTCAAATTCCCATGAGCTTACAACTAGATAGAAGGGAATAACACCATTACTACTACCCAACCCCCCTATTTTACAGATGAGGAAACCAATACCCAGAAGAGTTCAGGAGATCACCAAGTGATCACCAAGTGATCCCGCTAAGAGAGCGGAGTAAGGACTAGAATGATTTCTAGTTAAAGGCTCTTCCCACCACACCATGCTGAAAGCACCTTGGTTTACTGGACATGGTATGTCTGTTACAGATCATTTTTGTATTGATTGGGTTTTGTTTAGTCTTAAGAAAGATCATTCTAGGTCAGTATTTGGTTGATTTATCTGCATTTTGTTATCTGTTAACGTATTAGTATTGAGACAGACCATGATGAGGACTGCAGAGAAAGGTAGTTAACTAAGAGAAAGGACTCAACAGAGTGAGGAAAGGACGATTAAGGCTATGGCAAGTGAGTTTATGCTATAACACTCCCTGGTGTGGAAAACACACTTCTAAAAAATATTTTTAATGTTTATTTATTTTTGAGACAGAGAGGGAAACACAGACTCTGAAACAGGCTCCAGGCTCCAAGCTGTCAGTACAGAGCCCAACATGGGGCTCCAACTCGCAAACCATGAGACCACAACCTGAGCCAAAGCCAGATGATTAACTGACTGAGCCACCCAGGTGCCCCTTGTAAAATATACTTAATTAAAGCAACATCCTTTAGAGGGGTGCTGCTTAGCTGGCTTTGCTGCTCTGGAGCCCCACAGACATGTTTCCATAATAGTTAAAACATTTCCTCAACTCTGGACCACGTGAGGAAAACAAAAGGGTTTGTGGAAAGGAAATGAACTCAGTATACAATGAGAACTACCTACTTGTACAATTAACCTAAACACGACAATAGGTAGCAAAGTTTTTCCATCAAGCCAAGCATCAATTTCTAACTCTTTGGTGCTTTCCAACAGTTTATAGGTAACTTGGATCAGTTTGAAACACTTTTCCTTCTTGAATTGTCCAGTGTTGTAGATGTTCGTCTACATGTGAATGCACCTTTCTCTCACGCTGCTTTGGCTTTATGTTGTCTTCATATATCAGGGCCATAACTTTTTTTGTAAAATAAACTATCCCTCTCTCTGCCTACTAATTGCTGAAATTCTTTGTGAAATACTGATATTCCAACAGGATTCCTCAGGAGATCTTCTGCTCTCCAGCATACTTTACAAAATGCAGGGCACTAATACACTACCTACTTTCTCTGGAATGGCTTCACTGACCTGAGCATTTTGTGCTCTACCTAATCTACATTTTATTTATTTTTTTTTTTGTTTTTCATTTTCTGGCATGATAGTGGAGAGTCTTCCTTCCTAATCATTCTTTGACAAGTAGCCTACCTTTCTCGTTAGAATCCAAGTTGAAATCAAATTCACTACTGTGCAGAATTGTGGACTTCACACACACACACACACACACACACACACACACACACCAGTTCACATCCAATATCAAATGGCTTGCAAAGCCAAAACAGGGAGCCTACATGTTAGCACATGCTTTATCCCACATAGCTTTTGAAACTCAACCTTTTCTCTAAGCAGAAGGTATTTAGTCGTATCTCCTTGAGAAATCCAATGTTAATGACTTCCCCGTCTCTTCCAAAACAAAGCTGAACTAACAGTTCACTTCTAACATACTTTAAAATTACTCCAAATTATCTACACTATAGAGGATCTATTGTATGGTTTATCCAAACTATAAATAATCTAAAAATGACACATCCGGGGTTTTATAATGCATTACCTTTCCGAAACCAGATTACGGCATTAATTATATTTGGCTTCAGCAAATATTAACATTTCTTTACGTGTCCTAAGCCCAAACATCTAAGGAAGAGACTTGAGTGTAAGCCCCAGAGAAAGCCAAACTTAAAGTTTAAAGCACTCACAATAACTTACAGAGCACTTAACCCCCACAGGAGAGGTCAACTTTAAGCCAGCATTTTCTCCATCCTCTAGGTATGGTGGTCCGTCCCTTCTATCTCAACTTAGATGATCCTAGCTAGGCTTGCTTGGGGCATAGTCCTTGATAGGCAGGGGCACATAAACTGCTTTTAAGGATACATTTGAGGGTATCAAAGTAGATAATCAAGGCCTGGAAATGCTATTATGTTAACAGCTGCAACACCAACCCTCTCTGAGTAGTTCACTTCCTGTCTTCTTTTGACTGAAGTCTAAGGGTCCAAATGTTTAAAGTCTGGAAGGTGGGAGGGAGGCAAAGGGAGGCAAAATTACGTTCACAGCAAGATTCCTGAAAACATCAAAACACTGTCTGTTCTTGCCTTTTGTGAAGTCGGCCCCTCAGCTATTTGTTCAGGCTTCCCTACCAACTTCATGATGAATGAGGTTTTCCAAGGGCTTTTCCACACAGCACTGTTATTTCACTGGGGTTCGGTGAGTACTTTAAACAGATGAAGACAAAGAAAGCCAGCCATATAATTCAGTGTCTGATTGCTTTTCCACATGTCAGCGGTGAAAAGTACAACTATGCCTTGAGCAGCTCTGAGTGGCTGCCTGATTGAATCCAGTAAAGGCTGATACATTTTGGAATGCTCTTTCAACACAAGAAAAATAGCATCTAGATGGAATACTGCACCAACGCGCTTTGCACCTTACAAGAGAAACCTACAAATCAGGGCTTTTCGCCACAGGGCATGAAGGAGGAGAAGGGCATTTCCCACCCCTTCTCCAGGCCACATCGTCAACATCTGGAGGGTGAGAGCTGACCCACATGTTTTTTTTAGCTTCAAATGATTTTTTTAAAGCACGGACTGCAATTACAGCATGTAAGCAATGGGGTGTCAATTTAGAAGCAAATCAATTTCAATAGTGTTTCCAGAAACAAAAGTTTAAAAGATATCATAAGAATGGACAGAAAGAGTTTTTTCTTCTTTAATAACACATTGTTTACTGGCTGGAGAAAGAAAAGTCTCCTTGTTTCTCTCCACCTTTCCTGGGACAGGGTGAGAAAGAGACACAGTACTAAGGTCCATATGGGCTATGCCTTTAAAGCTCAAGTAACTTCTCTGCCTCTACAAATTTGAAAATCTGATCATACCAAAGCAAGTTGACCGAAAATAAGGGATAAAGAAGAGGATCAACCCTAGGGATACAAGGTAGCGAAAAGGAGAAGAGGGAAGCCCTGGATTGAATATTGAGTCACCTCCATGACTCAGCTATAGAAACATCACCTCTTGGCACCTCAAAACCTTCCCTGGAGGGTAATCTTTACTTATCTATTGCTTGGAAGAGTTAGTGTAAAAGGCTTTAAGAACACATCCATGAATAGAAGCTTTCCATAGGACTCCGGGCACAGTATATTCCATACAGCTAAATAACAACAGCTCACAGTAAAATTACACATAATCAATAGTCTGTCCACCGACCCAAATACCCCAGGGGCCCATTTCTGAAGATTTTATTGCATATATATTCCTGGCATGCGTATGGTAGAGCCTATTGATTCACGCACAGCTGTTTTTCTTCTGTTAGGGCATGATTATTTTCAAGTGTTTTACTAGAACAGATGTTTTAAGAGCATGCTGAGTACACGTCTTTCCTCAACTTTTTTATTTACAGACACAGCAGATTGCCACGCTGCTGTCCTTTTGATACTGTGGGGGCAGGGGTACAATCAGCAATGTCAGTTTCCTTCAACACTGTTAAGCAGAGGCACTTCTGATTCCCTCCCCACAATCACTGCTGGCAGGGACCCTCTCTCTGTCCCTCTATCACTTGTTCATCCTCTGATCCCTTCTCCCATTAGACTGTTTGAACTTGGTTCTTCCACACTGAGACTTTTTAAGCTGGAGCAAACGGAATACACCAATGTCCTATATAGAATGCAATTTTCTCTGTTGGGTTTGTACCTGCTCCAAATAGTTGAATTTAGATAACAGCTTATTTCCTGAGAGTCAACATGTACTTCTGCTTGAACCTACTGCAAAGTCAATCCCATATTGGTGCTACAAAAATCTGTTACCATGGAAAATAATATTCCGCCACACATTAATCACAAGAGCCTGCCAACCTTGTCGATTTTGCATCAGCAGAAGGTACATAGCCCTAAGTGGAAAAGTTTTCCCACCTAAAGAACATGATTTCAGGTCTTTTAAGCACAGAATACAGATGGATTTGTGTTTTTCATAGGATGTTAAATGAGTCTCCAAATCTTAGTAGGTAAGTAAAGGTATTTTTCTGACCCTCCCTCCTTACCAGTGTATAAACTGCTTCTTTTGGGATTAACACAATTGTTCGAGCGACTTTAGAATTTTTCTAAATTTAGAACCTTTGAGGTAGCTCACCCGAGGTAAGAAGAGAATGATTATCCTTTTCAATTCCTCTCTGCCCATGTAGGCATGGGCTTCTTCTTCACAGTACTTAAATTCAGTACAACTTTATTCTTTCCACAACTTCATCTTCAATTCAGGGCTTTAGGAATTGCCAAATGTCACATTCAAATGGCCGCTTCATGTCAACCTCCCTTTCACAGGAAACCAGTCATCTCACAGTCAATAGCTCAATCAATATGAAGAGAGTTTCGGTTATAATTTATGTACTCCACTATGTGCTAGGGACCTTGGGGGTAGGAGACGCGGCCATTTTCTGGTAAGAAACACGTTCAATCGATTGTTGGACAAAAAGAGACTTCTTCAGAGGACAGCACCAAGGACACTAGGGAAATAGTCATTTTCTCTCCACAAAAGTGAATTAACCCACTTTGAGGAAGAATATCTATACAAGGGGACCTCTCTTTTCCCCTCTCATTTCACTGAATACTTTTGAATGAGAAGGAAGGACTAGCATTGGCAAAGACAAATGTTAATTGTCAAAATAGTGTAACAAGCTAGTAAATAAAATGTTTGCTGAGATTCTGGCATGCCCACTAAAGCATCAAAGCTGAGGACATGGAGGGGCGCCTGGGTGGCTTAGTCGGTTAAGCGTCCGACTTTCGCTTAGGTCATGATCTCGTGGTTCGTGGGTTCGAGCCCCGTGTCGGGCTCTGTGCTGCCAGCTCAGAGCCTGGAGCCTATTTCAGAGTCTGTGTCTCCCTCTCTCTCTGACCCTCCCCTGCTCATGCTGTCTCTCTCTCTCTCTCTCCTAGAAATAAATAAAAATATTTAATAAAAAAAAAAAGCTGAGGACATGGAGAAATTCCTCCTTCTAAGAACAGATGTTATAGTGTTCTTTAAGGTGCTAGAACTTGCCTATCAGTGGCCATCTCTCACTTCTAGCCCATGAAAGAGAAGGCTAGAGATCCACTAAAGAGTTTATTTGAAGGGAATTTATAGGGTTCCTGGGTTGCGCAGTAGGTTAGGTGTCTGACTCTTGGTTTTGGCTCAGGTCATGATCTCATGATTCCATAAGACCAAGCTTGGCATCACACTCTGTGCTCGCAACGCAGAGCCTGCTTGGGGCTCTCTCCCTCTCTCTCTCTCTCTCTGCCCCCATCTCATTCACACACACTCTCTCTCAAAATAAACAAGTAAGCTTAAAAAATAATTATATAAATGAATAAATAAAGGGACCTTACAGAAGTGGAGGTGCTGGCATCATGCTACCCTCTACTTCCCATAAGTGCTCGAGCTGTAAGAAGGGACGTAAGGAAGTGGCTTCTCCCAGCAGAGAGCTCCTTGGTGAGTACATCAGAGGCCAACCCTATGCCACCCCTGAAGTTGAGTGCAAAGAAACTCTAAACATAAATCCCCAGATCTGGGGGAAATTCATGAAGTAGAGACTACAGGCAATGTCATGAGCCTATAGAAGCATCAGTACAGGAAGCCATCTATGGCAAATGGCAGCGACAAAAACAATCATCCCAGGGCAAGAAGGGGGCACAGCATTTGTTCACACTTGAATAGAAACAAATTTGCCATTTCTGCGGCCAAGCGACACCTTGAAGAGCATGAAAGGTCCAAAGGGGTCTCACCTAGGAAAGCCGACTGTAGCAAAGTGCCACCAACAGGAGGCATCAACAGTATACAGTCAGGGTCAGGGATATATGAGGAAGGGTCACTATTTTCATTCATCCACAAAAGGGAAGAGTAGCAGGTGGAGGCGGAGAGAGGGAGGTACGAGTTAAGTCAGCATCGATGCAGCAGAAGGCTATAGGCAAGAAGTGGAAAACAACTCAAACCCTTGTAGGTGTCCGTGTAGGTCAGCATGGTCATTGGTCAGCAGTTAATCAGTTCTGTTTAACAAAACACCATACGCTGGGTGGCTTAAACAACACAAATGTATTTCTCACGGCTCTGGAGGCCAGGAAATCCAAGATCAAGGTGCCAATCAGTTTAGTTACTGGTGAGAGCTCTCTTCTTGGCTTGCAGATGACCATCCTGTCACAGTGTCCTCACAAGGTGGAAAGAGAGAGGGAGCTCTCTGATGTCCCTTCTGAGGCAGGCACTAATCCTATCATATCAGGGCCCCGTCCTTATGACCTCATTTAACCTTAATGAGGTTAAATGGGGTTAAAACAATTCAGTCCATAGCAGTTTAACTAAAAAAAAAAAAAAAAAAGACAATAAAAAAGGCATCTAATGAGAACAAAAACCATAGGCAATTTCTACCCACATACAAAATATCTTAAACTAAACAGGCGGGGAGAAAAGTATAGGATTTTGTGCTTAAATCTTCTCTAAGGAAAGGAAATGGTAAATTATCTACAAGTGAAAAAACATGCCAGAAGGGAAATGCATTAGAAAAGCAGGTCACAATGAGGAAAAGAGGAAAAAGAAACAAGGAGCATGAGCCTACTGTGTTCATAGGAAACTATATGACTAATTGAATACATATGGAGTCTATGGTTGATTTATGGTGGGAAATAAATTTAAATATAAATGCCATGTTAAAATTGATGTAGGATCTTAAACTTTAAAACTTTGAGATTGTAGAATGCATAAGTATGTAGGAAAGTTTAAAATAAAACTGACTTGAAGAAAGAGAAATTATAGAAAGGAAAAATTTAAATGTGCATGTACTGCATTTATAAGAACCTGATTTATAACCAAATATTTGAGGAAAATGTGTTGGCTTGCTTAAAAGAATAAAAGAAAATTTAAATATACTAGATAAATGGGCTGGTTGTTTATTATTAACTCTAAAATAGTCTGTGCTTCTTAAAAGGAAAAAAAAAACTACAGTGAGATATGAATTTAAAGCAATAAAGTTCAAGATGGTAGAATCCGCGTATGCCTTTGCCTCTTCTCCTATGAAACTCATTAAAATGGCAGTTAAAAAAGACACAAGGAAGTAAATTCATAAAAGTGCTGAGAACATATGGGACATCAATGGACCAGATATTTCTGCAGATTTCTGGATGACAGAGTAGGGAATAGAATGGTACTATGTATACATGAAAGCAGAGGGAGCCATCACTCAAACCATGATCAGGAGGGAGGGCTGAAGTGGGAAGTTCATTGTGGAATTCTCCAGAAAGAGCAAGTAAAAAGAGAAGGAGGACCGATTGCCAAAATTTTTAAATGCAATAAAACAGATAGAAAAGAAAGTTGAGACACGCTTCGAACTATAGAGCACAGAGGACGAAGAAATTGAAAATGTGAGCAAAAAGATAAGAGACATATAAAATCAATCCAGGCTGGCCAGCACCTGATTAGCAGAAATCCTATAAAAAAGAAAACAGAGGTACAAAGGAAAAGATTCCATTTTACCCTGATGAGTGGCCTGGGGGCATATAATAGAATCCAAAAGAAAAGAAATAGAATCCTAGCACACTGCAGGTCTTGACAATAAAAAATAATTACATACTTATAGTAATATAAAAGATTGATTATTTTTAGCCTCAAAGGCAACAAACATAGGCAGAGAGTACCGAAAGTATGGTTGTAATTGCAGAACAGAATGTAAATGTTATCAACCTTGACAATATAAAAGCAAAAATTAAATTGAAGGAACGTGGGAAGAAAAATATGTGAAGAAGAGGCAGGGGAAATGGGGAAGGGACTAATGTTTTCATCCTAAAGCAAAATCAAGTCAACTGACTAAAGTAAAGGGAACAAGAGAGAGGATTATCGATATATTTTCTAAAGTTATAAAAAGAACCAAAAGTAAAACTAAAAATACTAATGTAACTCCAAAGTTAAGTAAGAAGGTGAGGGAGCCAAATCATCCTCTCTTACAGCAGGGAGTAAGAGAAAACTGTCCAAAGTCATTAAAGTGAGAAATGGGGGCTGATGATTTTTTTTTTCCAATAACTACCAGAATTTCTTTTCATCCTCTCTGTCTCTCTCCATCTCTCTGTCTCTCTGTCTGTCTGACTGTCTCTCTCTCTCTTTTTCTTTTTTAGAGAGAGAAAAAGAGCATGAACAGTAGAGGGAGAGAAAGAGAGAATCCCAAGCAGACTCCATGCCCAGCACAGGGCTCAATTACGGGACCCCAAGATCATGACTTGAGTAGAAATCAGAAGTCAGACACTAAGCTGACTGAGCCACCCAGGCGCCCCCTAGAGCTCCTTTTTAAGGGTCAAAAGAGACACTGGTGGAGATGAGCCTGGGAGCGTGAGGAATAGAGCAGAGTGATTTCCCTCCTCAACATAAACTCGTCTGCATCCCTGATTTCTTACTTTGGGTTCACATCACTTGGACAAAAAATAAATAAATAAGAACAAATTCACCAAAACTTAAGTATTAAGCCAATGCCAACTGTCTCCAGTTTCCAAATGCTGAGTGAAGTCAAGATCATGGCCTGGAGTGGGAAGCAGATTTTAATCTTGAAAGAAACTGACTGAAAAATAAAACAGCCAATGTAACTCAACAGACATGTATGGGAACTAAAACCAAAACATCTTGTATCCTGTCTCCTTTCTCTCTCTCTGTCTCTCTCTCTTTGTCTCTGTCTCCCTCTCTCTCTCTCTCTCTCTCTCTCACGTGCGCACGTGTTCTCTCTCTCTCTCTCTCTCACACACACACACACACACACACACACACACAGGAAGCCAACAGAATTTGCACATATGATTGTGCTCCTATACCTACTGAGACACAAAATACACAGTAATGATTACTTCTTCATAGATTCAAATAATACATTCTTGGATAAAAATTCATTCAGACTGACAATGAGTCTTGTGTTCAAAGACACAAAATGTGGAACAGATGTTAAACATTTTTTATCAGCTTTCCCAAATAAAATTTTCAAAATAGGGAAATACCCCAATCAGGGTACCACCCCCAAGACATCTGATTCAACCAAAGTGTGAGTTAGCAAAGTTTTTCTTTCTAAAACATTTTTTAATGTTTATTTATTTTTGAGACAGAGGGCGACACAGAATTCAAAGCAGGCTCCAGACTCCAAGCTATCAGCACAGAGCCGATGGGGGGCTCAAACTCATGACCCGTGAGATCATGACCTGAGCTGAAGTCGGAGGCTTAACTGACTGAGCCACCTAGGTGTTCCAGCAACCTTTTTCTATGAAGGATCAGCTAATAAATATTTTAGGCTTTGTGGCTCATACTCAACTCTGCCATTGTAGCATGAAAGCTACTGTGGACATTACACGCATGAATGTGTGTGGGTATCTTCCAATAAAACTTCTTTATAAAACAGGCTGTGGGCAGTATTTGGCCCATGGGCTACAGTTTGCCCACCACTGAACAGAAGGATCAAGGACACTAAGACATTTTCTAACTATTAACAGAAAAGCACATAGTCCATAATTGAAATCACTTGTGCTACCAAAATAATAACAAACAATATCCCATCAATTATTACTAGATGTTAACTCCTGAGGTTCAAATGCATTTTGAATAAGCTCTGGTTGAAAGAGTGCTAAAGCATATCCATTCCATTCCTCTTTCCTTCCCATTATTCAGACAACAATAAAATAAAAACAATGATAAAGTTGGCTATGCTGGTAAGGGTCCCTTTTAGAAAGCTAACGTACTCGATCTCCTATTTCTCCATCAAATTGAGAACCCTCAATAGCTTTAACTGTCTATTCCTTTGTTACATATGAAAATATTGTCAAAGGAAAAACTGTGCTACTCTCTCAAAAGCAGTTGGCAAGAACACCTAGCTTTAGATGGCTCATGATGTTTAGTGTTTCAAATAACTAACATCAGGTAAACATAAAGATTGGCACCTGGTGGGGTGCTTGGGTGACTCAGGTGGTTTAACATGTGACTCTTGATCTCAGGGTCCTGAGCTTTAGCCTCTGGCTGGGCTCTAAGCCGGGGTATGTGCTGGGCTCTGAGCTGGACTCTAAGCTGGGCTCCAAGCTGAGTGTGAAGTCTACATTTTTTTTTACATTTATTTTTGAGAGAAAGAGAGAGAGAGAGAGGTAGTGACAGAGAGGGAGACACAAAACCCGAAGCAGGCTCCAAACTCGATGCTGTCAACACAGAGCCCACAGCAGAGCTCAAACTCACCAACTGTGAGATCATGAGCTGACCAGAGTCCACGCTTAACCAAGTGAGCCACCCAGGCACCCTATACTGATAGAAAAGAAAGAAGGAAAAAAAGACAGAGAGAGAGAGAGAGAGAGAGAGAGAAAGAAAGAAAGAAAGAAAGAAAGACCAATTAGCATCTGGCAAGGATATTGACGGCTTGCTGAAAAGTAAATAAAAGCAAGATTCAAATATCAAATCAGCTTTTGCATGAAAATCCTGATTATATTTGTGATAGCTGTTGAGCAAAACAGGGTCCCAAATAAAATTTTAGATAGCATTAATGACATGGCCAAAAAGGATGAAAAACCCAAGTGACATGGAAAAGCACATTTGCTATGTGACAAAAAAGAAAAAAAATGTTAACAAAGACTATCTTCCAACCACACAAAGAAATCCTCAAAACTGACCCGGGCAGTTCCTATCAGATATGACATGATTATAATTACAATGTCCAAGTGCAAAGAGGGAAAAAAAAACCTTACAAATCAGTGTTTCCAAGGTTGAAAGAGATTGACAGCAATAACCCGTGGCACATATACAAGAAATTTAATTTTAACTAAAATGAATGTTGCACAACAGTGGAAGACAGGTTTGGGGAAAATGTATTTGTTTTGTGTTTTGTTTTGTTTTGGCAGCTTTAGAGAAAAAGAAGCTCAGAAACACCCACTAAGCACACACCTCAGTACCCACGAGCATGGACACAAACAAAGCCAGGGAGTCTTCTGCAGATTCAGTAAGAAGATTTTTATAAATGATCAGTTCTCTCTGCAGCCTCTCCAAATCCTTCCTAGGCAAAAGACATGTCCCAATATGAACCAGGAGAAAAATATATGATCCACACACAAAGCTTATTTGTTCCACTCCTGCCACAGTCGTCACAGATACCTTTTAATCAACATGCAAATGAGGCATGTTTCCCTGCAAAATTACTGGTTCCTTATGTAATTTTAGCATTAAAATAATAGTTGGCACCTAAAAACTATCCCTTAGCCCAAAAGCTTTCAACATCTGAAAACTGTATGAGCTCTACTCAGCTGAGCATACACACACTTTATAAGACATAGGAAAGACCACCATTATAAACAAAGGCTTCGTTTCCGAGGGGAAAAAAATGCAAAGGAAAAGTATGTCTAGAAGAACACCAAGTTCCCTTTCTTGTCAGCGCTGCCTTTGCTCACTGTGTTCAGGCACACATACTGTCCTATGAAATGACCCACATTCTTGATATTTCTTGAATCAAAAATGGCCCTTATCAAAGTCTGGGGTGACCAGTTAACAATCAGAGATACTATTTTGACCAAAGCTATCAATGACCATGAAAGGACAGTGTGTTAGCCCTTCCTAAACAACAAATGCATTTAAGAGGAAACCTTCATGCTGTGGGCTGGTGGCATTCTGTGGGTCCTATGACTTAGTCCAAGGGAAAAATCCTTAAGCATCTGTAGAGTCACACCATCTATTCCATTTTCTAGCTCCTACACATAGACCAGTAAGGTCCATTTAAATGGACTAATCAGTGTCAACTCTGTTTGGTGATTCAGATGTGATCTGCTGTGCCTTCAAGAACCTTATAATGGGAACTTAGAGAGGCAAGATAAGCCAAATAGGTTAAATGGATAAAGGACACATTATTCATATTTTGTGTAATCCTACAGCTATCTTTTTCTTACAGCCTAGGTACTAGGCTCTGAAAAGCACACGAGTAAAAGGAAAAGGGTCACACATTGATGACCCAGAAAGAGATACAAAGTATAAAAGATTTCAAACAAAAGGGAAGATCCCCTTAAGGAAATCAGGAAACCTTTCATAGAGAAAATGGCACAGATGAGCCTTGAAAGGTAGGTGAAATTTCAATTGGTTCAGAGCTAGAAAATAAAAGAGGGAAAATCCAGGAAGAACAACGTGACCAAAGATACAGGTAGAGGTGAGCAGTAAATTGTGCACATCTCAGCAGAGAGGTTCCAACAATCAACATATCGAACATCTCCCATGAGTTAACCACCGCATGAGGTGCTGGAAAAACAAAAATTAACATAACACGAGTCCTCTCTTGAAGCACTCACAGCTGGAATATAAACACGTGTGTTCTTGATGGATGAGCTCAGAGAAGAGGATGAGAAGCAGTGTGATGGCAGAGATGCAGAGCGACACCACACAAGGAACGGAGAAGAAGGGAAAGCCAAGCTGAAAGGTTAAGAGGGAAGGACCTGTGGAAAAACACCCGGAATTTTCATTTATGACAACCTCAAAGATCCAATACTCCTCGTAAAGAATTTGTAAGCTTTGAGAATGAAAGGATCAGTGATCCATTAGCAAATGGGCAAAAGATATGGGCACTTCACACAGGAGAAAATGGAAATAGTCCTTAGAGAGACAACAAGATTCTTTCCCTGAGATGTGTAAGTTAAAACTGCACCAAGATCCTGTTTCTCAAAAATCAGATTGACAAACAAACAAACAAAAAACTTTATGTTCGACAGTCCAGAGTCCTGTTTGCAAGGCTCTAAGGAAATCAGCGCTCTCACACATTGCTGGAGGGAACGTAAAAATGGTAAACTCCTCTGGAGGGGAATTTAGCAATGTCTAGAATACTTCAAATTACATTCATGGCTTGCATTTTACTCCATTGGACAGTGCTCCTCTAGATCTAATTATTACTTGACAAAAAATTTGGAACAGAGAACATAGTGAAAACACCCAAGGATACAATTAGCCAGATTCAGTATCAGTAAAATTCTAACATGCAAATGATTCCTATTCCAAAAGAGATGGCATGAAAAGGAGAACTGAATTCAGACTGATTCCTGAATAATTCTGAAGAATTATCATTAATGCTTAGATGCGCTAATGCCATCAGGGTTACTTTTTAGGTTTTTATACATTAGAGATCCACACTGAATTATTTATAGTTCAAATACTGTGCAGTCTGAGATTTGCTTTAATCCCCTAAAACCTAAAGTGCGGGGAGATGGGAAAATCAAAGCGGCAAAGTGTTGGTCATTATTGAAACTGGCTGATAGGTAAACAGGGATTCATTATGCCATTTTTGCTACTCCTGTAGATATTTGAAATTTTTCATCGTTAAAAAGTTTTTTTAAAAGAAATTACTGAAACATAACAGTGTTATCTGGAGAGTGCCATGTCTTTGATGCTAAGAGAAGGGAATACCAGCTTCCAGTACTTGCAAAAGGATGCAGGAAGAGAGAAGTCAGTAAAACCACTGGGCTTATCTATTTCTAAGACAATTACGGTCTGATAAAGGTGACAGATAGAAAAGCCAGAGTGCAAAAGCCTGGAAGAAGCGATCAAGGGAATGAAATGGCGAAAATATAGAGAGACAGTTCTTGCTACTTACTTACATCTTGACTACCTCCAGATGTCAAGTCATTAATGAAAAGACAGAAATGTGATGTAGAATACAAGTAAGTGTCACTATGATTAATAATTAAATAGCACAGTATCACTAAGTCAATCACATAGTTCTGAAAGTCACTAAATCTTCAAAAGTGTTATAATATGGAAATGGCACTAGGGTAGGAATCAGAAAGTCTAGGTTCTCATTTCAGACATTAACTGTCAGAACATATCCTATCAGTGGGGGAAAAATGGGGTTGCTTTTAGAAGATAAATAACTATGGGAATATGGCTTGGGATCATCCTTTCCTCAAGGTACCTCAGAGGCAGAGAGGTAGGGTAGGGGCCATAGAAAAGAGACAAGAGAGTGAAATTCAAGGTCTTGTTCAACCAGTGAGTGGGCTCAGGACACACCCATCATCTCTGCTTTGTACATGAGCAAAGAGTTGGAGAGATCCCTCAAACCAGAAACAGAAACAAGTAACCAGACCCAGCCTAGAGTGTGAGTCTGCCTCTGGTTACTGCAAGGAAGTAATTTATTACCATCGGGCTACGGGGAAAGTTGGTGCTGACTTGGTCCACATGTCCCCTACTGGGAACTACCTCCAGATGTTAGCTAGAACTGCTGCGCACCATCAAAAAGTTAAACAAGTCTGAAACATCTTGCGAATAAGCTCGAGGCAAGTTTAAGGGAAAAGGTCAAGTGTGAGGACAGGAATTCCTGGGGCCCACAGCTCTCGACTGTAAGCTCTTACATCTGACGCTGAATACCTTGTAACAGAAAGCATATCATCAATTCGTTTATTCAACAAACATTTACTGAGTCCCTAAAACGCATTCAACTCCAGGCTAGGTGTTAGAGATGGAAGAGTAAATGTTATTCACCATAATAGCCCTAACACTCAGGACAGCACAAATACAGTTTTGAATGCAAGAGGGCTTTATATACAGGTGAGGAGGACCAGGAGAAGAATCATCACGAGCAAATATGAAAATATGTTCCTGACTCAGAAGGTGCTGATCTGCTTACCTACACCTTGGGAGAAAACCAGGAAGCAGGTTGTAGCAGAAAGCAATTACAAACAAAGAAACTACAACATGCAAAGGAATACAGAGAAAACAATGATTTAATATAAAACTGAGAGAACCGGTTAGGGGGAGGGGCATGCAGAGAAAACCAAAGGAAAACAAGTACACAAAACATAACGCACTTAATCAACCCTTTCCATTTTGAGTAGTTAACAACTTCCATTGGTCCTGACAAGAGATTCTGAATAGGGCTTAGAATGTGGAAGTAGTTAAAACACACATCTACTCCATGCTAGAAGGACCACCAAATTTCATCTAGACAGAGTATGAATCAGAAAATGACAAATGTGCTCAATCCTATGCTCTTGTTAGTTCTAGAATACTCAGCTTTTTCAGAAAATACACTACACTTTACCTGGAACACTACACCTTTATCTTGATTGGACTGGGCAAGTATAAATGGTTCTCACCTTGGTCAAAAAAGCAAAAGGAACATGGGATGGGAGTTCTACCTACCCTCCAAAGTAAAGTCCTGAAACTGGACTAGCTCAGAAACTGTCAAGAGTGACACAGTTTATGCAGCAGAAGGTTTAAATCAAGAAGGGACTGGGGCACCTGGGTGGCTCAGTCGGTTGATCATCTGACTTCGGCTCAGGTCACAATCTCACAGTTCGGGAGTTCAAGTCCTTCATCAGGCTCTGTGCTGAGAGCCTGGAGCCTGTTTCGGATCTGTCTCCCTCTCTCTGCTCCTCCCCCACTCACTCTGTCTCTCTGCCTCTCAAAAATAAACATTAAAAAAAATAAATCAAGAAAGGATAAAGTTGGATTCTCCCTCCAAAGTGTGCAATTTCCTTGGAAATTCACCCTATGAATATCTTGAGTAAGAAACCCCTTGCTCAGTGGCTCCTTGATCTCCACTCCACAGAGCAACGCCTTCACACAGGTACATAGGCATCTTCCCCTTGGTACTGTTGCACGGTCCACCTTACTTGACATGATGGGTTTGACAGACAATTCCCCCACCTGACAGAAGAGGGCAATGTGAAGCTTTGGGCTTACACAAATTCAGCCCCCGTTCTGCTCAGTGTTAACAATGCTGAGTATAAATACACAAATGTGTGGTCTCTTATCCAGAAGGGCAAAATCAGAAAAATGTTTGGCATATGAAGAGGAGAAAGATGGGAGCACTCGTGTAAAAAGGAGAAAAGAAAGAAAAAAAAAACATCCTAAAGGNTAAACCATACGTTCATGTGCTTTTTTCCTGAACTCACTATGACAATGTCATTTGTCCATCTCTTGTTTATTTCACTTCATGAGCTTCCTGTCGTTTAATTAATGCTTTTAAATGAAACATGAAATTTCTTTATCAATTCATTTTGAAAATATATTCTGACTTGTTAATCTCTCTCTTCTTTAACCAGAAGATTTCTATAGCTTACATTACAAGAAATGACAAGGGCAATTATCATTAAAAACTGAGCAGAACAAAGCTATGGTAATGAGGAGCACTACAATTCATTCAGCATGATGCTAGGTGATAAAAGGATAAAATGAACCTACCTCTGTCTTTCTGATAACAAAGCAATTACAACTTGTAAAGTAATACAGAGAAAATAATAATTTAATAAAAAACTGAAAGAACAGTAGGCACAGAGAAATACAAAGGAAAACAACTCTGCACAAAAGATAATTCACTTTATCAAAACTTTCCATTATGAGTAGAAAAAGACTTGCCAAAAATGTCAGGATGCACGGCAATATTTTTCCCAGGAAAAATAATTTTCTCTTATTAGTATTCAGAAGGTTGCTAGCAGAATGATATAATGAAAAAAGTTCACTCTGTCTTGGAAAGTAGTAAGCAATAAAGCTCAAGTCGAGATAAAGCAAGGATAGTATGACACACACATACACACCCACCTACATGCATATACACATACACAGACATACACAGATGTATACACACAGACACACACACACAACATATAGGCATACACACAAAGGCATACACAGATATATACACACATACACACATACATATACACATACACACACAGATACACATACAAACAGACATACACAGATGTATACACACACATACACATACGCATATACACATACACACAGAGACACACACAGATATACACACAGATGCATATACACATACACACAGAGACATAAACAGATCTATACACACATAGATACAAACATGCATATATACATATACACACATATACATAGATGTATACACATGCACAGATATACACACATATGCATATACACATACACACACCCACATACACAGATATACACACACATGCATATCCACATATACACACAGACATATACAGTATACACACACATGCATATCCACATACACACACAGGCAAACAGAGATATACACACACATACATACAGACATATACAGATATATGCACACATGAATACACATGCACATATACACGCACGTATATACACACACAAACACAGATATATACACACACAGATAAACACACAGATACACACACACACACACACACACACAAACACCAACAAACAAACATACTAAGGCTTAGGTTAGAATTCTAAGAATCACAGAGCAGAGACAAATGACAGGATTAACATCCTGAACAAGCAAATGACATTTGGACAAAGTGTGCAATATCAGCCCTTGTGACCTGCACAGACACGTGGGAGTATTCGAGCTGCCAAGACAGTGTCCACAGTCCCAGCGCAGGGCCAGACACGCCCGGGCTGGCAGACAGTGCCTCAGTGGACCACTGCCAGGGCCGACTTGCTGCGTGAAAAGTGTCCATCAAAGAACTGAAACATGAAACTGACAACCAAGTCATTTAAGCTTCTGTTTGTAGCCCCAAAACTCACTCGTGGAGTCTTAAATCACCCCCATTGTTTCATCTCTAAACTGGGAATGGCACTGCTTACCTGTCAGGGATGCTGTGAAGATCAGGTAATGATTATAAAGTACGTCAGAGCTCGGTATTAAATATTACAAAATACAACATGACCTAGACTCTGGCCTACACGGCTCACACGGGCTCCATTCTGCTTACGTCACAAATCATGTCACTCTCCGAGGTGTTACTCATTGCAAAAGAAAAAGCCCAAAATCAAGCTTCACTTCCCACATTTAGGGAAAGTTGTATCTTCCCACAGAGCTGGGGTAATGGTGGGAAGCGGATACAAAGGATGTACATCCTTTATGAATGAAGAACAAAAGAGCAAAAGTGAAGCGTTTTTCTAGTTCTTACATACAGACTGCATTTCTCTGTCTCTGTCTCTCTCTCTCTTTCTCTCTCTCTCCACCCCCTCTCTATGCTCCCTTTCTCTTTTCTGCTTTTTCATGCTCTTTCATGCATACACTTATTCTTAATGCTAGCTTCTCAAGTTTACTACAGAATAAAGTTAATGTCACAATTATGCATAGCATACCATGTCAGCCCTTCCCAAAGCCCCCACAATCTGGGAATGGTTCATCACCCTGAGAACCTGTACGCCTACAGATGACGAAAAGGAAATAATTTAGTGCAATTCTTCAACAGATGCCTGAATCCCCTCCGTGACATGCTTAAATGCCTCCAGGGATAATGAACTCACTCAACTTGCAGCTTGTTCCATTGACAAAATTCTTAATTGGCAGTTGTTTTGTATGTTGGTCTAAAACCTGTTTCTGGGGCACCTGGGTGACTCAGTCAGTTAAGCGTCCAACTTTGGCTCCGGTCATGATCTCATAGTTCATGAGTTTGAGCCCCGTTTCCGGCTCTCTGCTGACAACTCAGAGCCTGGAGCCTGCTTTGGATTCTGTGTCTCCCTTTCTCTCTGCCCCTCTCCAGCTCACACTCTGTCCCTCTCTCAAAAATAAATAAATGTTAAAGAAAAATTTTAAATCTTTTTCCCAATAGTTTTCATTCTTGTTTTAGTTCCACACCTTGCAATCAAACAAATATCTGATCCCTTGACTCTTGAAATACCTAATAGCAATTATCTGCCCCATAAAAACTCTACAAAGCCTGGCTCAGAATCCTTCAAAGTTTTGCCAACACAGATAGAGCTTACTTGATCTTTGCAAAAAAGATGGCCCTGTTTTCACAGCTGCAGGGTCATTTTTCTTTATTTTTATTTTTTTAAGTGTTTATTTATTTTGAGAGAGAGAGAGTGCAAGCAGGGGAGATCCAGAGAGAGAGGAAGCAAGAGAGAGAATCCTAAGAAGGCTCCGCACTGTCAGCGCAGAGCCTGACGGGGGGGACTCAAGCTCATGAACCATGACATCATGACCTGAGCCAAAATCAGGAGTCAGATGCTCAGCTGACTGAGTCACCCAGGCACATGGTCATTTTTAAAGGTATTGGGATGTTCCTTCAATATTAAGGGCTTTAGAACTGTGTGTTCTTTATCGGGGCACAGTCAGAGAAGTGACGAGAACAGAAGGGGACAGAAGTTTCCAGGTGCGTCAAGGACAGCCAGACGTGCACAGATGCAAGCCACACAGCCAGCTATTGAGTTTGCTTGGCTTGAGCAGAGAGCCTGCACTGTGAGGGACCAGAGACAAAGGTGGGTGGGTGGGCCAGGGATAGATGTGAGGAAGAATATAAAAGTTCAAGCTCGGGTTGAAATTGGTGACGTGAACAATAAAAGTTAGAAATGTCTAATGCATTTGGTTTTCACTTACTACGTTTTTCAGATACTATAAAAGTCATTATTTTACCAAATATTTTGGGAGTGTTTGTTAAGCACCTACTATTTCATAGGCAGTGTTCTGGACACTGGGAACTCAGTGGTGAAGAATATAGGTAAAGTCTGTGACCTCAAGGAATTTACATGTTACAGAAGGACACATACAGCACACAAGTAAATAAACAGATTACAGTATAGTGCTCTCAAGCCTTTTTTTTTTTTTTTAAAGTAGGCTTCATGCCCAGTGTAGAGTCCAACACAGGGCTTGAACTCATGACCCCAAGATCAAGACCCAAGTCGAGATCAACAGTTGGACATTCAGTTGAGTCACCCAGATGTCCCGTTTATAGCCTCTTTTATTTTTATGTTTCTTATTTCTCCAATGATAATGAGAACAGTTCCTAAAACATAATGCTATTTGAAGAATTAAATTAGATAACATAAAATGCTAGCACCTGGCATAAAGTAGTTGCTCAACTAACAACTAAGGTTATTATGTAACTTTCATCATCCACTTTTTCTCCTGCTCCACAAACCCATAGGGTTTGTTCCCAGCAATCTATGGGGAGGAAGACATTGGGGAGTTAGACTTTCCTGGCTCTCCAATTCTGTCTGTTCTGTGGCCAGATGAGTCTTGTGCCAAGAAATCCATACCAAGGGACAGGTTGCTAACTGTCCCATCTCTGGAGAAGACTACAATGGGTAATGATGTTTCCTCCCGCCCGGCATCCACTCTTCATTCTGACTTGACCTTGGGAAATTACCCTTCCCACATTCAGCTTATTTGTTACCAACAAAGCAAGTCTGATTCAAGAGTCAAATCTCGCACCCTCCGTGGTTGTTTGAGGATAGACACAGTGACCAGGCATGGCCTCCCAGATAAATCCTGCTGTGCAGTTATCAGGAAAGGGCGATCATTTTTTACACTGAACTTGAAATAGGGTGAATGTAAACTTGGGTCTCTGTGGGGGCCCATGGCCAGACAACACAGAAGGAAGAAGGGCCAAAGCCAAAAGGAGAGACTGGAGTCTGGTGAGAGATCTGGACCCCCTAAAGTCACACCTGAAGCCAGTAAATATACAAATCAATGCATTCCCTTTTTGTTGAAGCTAGTTTTTTTTAAGTTTCAGTTGGGGCTTCTGGCTGTTTGGGGCTGATACAAGTGCTTCTTTCATGTTTAGTCACAAGCAAATCAAATTTTCCTACAGCAAACATGGCCTGGACTTGATGGAAGAAAAGGTTAAGTGGTTCTTCGGGAAAAGACTTTCAGCGACTGTTCCAAAGCCATCCCGGGTTCAGTGTTGGGGGACTGAGACAGTAAGGGGAATCGGCGCTGGCCTCTGGGTAGCTGCCTTCCGCTCTCAGTACCAACCAGGGCAGACCTCTAGGGCAGTGCTTTTCCATCCAAGTAATTCAAAGGCATTCCACGTGCACCATCCCCATGCCCTCCTTCCTCCGTTTGTTTCTGTACCTCTCACCTCCCAACACTAGGAATATCCAGCCCACCCCTCCCTTCCCAGAATGCTCCATGGCTCCCCGTGACAGGGTTCTCTTCTCCCTTCTTCTGCATTGGAAGTTTACTTCTCCCAGCTCTGAACGAAGGTGGCTTTTCTTGCCTTCTCAGGTTAGTGAAACTCTACAGAAAGTAAGGAATATCTAGCCCAATATCCACCGAGAAGAGAAGCCGAAGCTACTTCCCCCAGAGGATCTAAAATCTAAAAACATTCCGACTCTATGAAAGTAAAATTATCTTGACAGCATAAGCCTGCCTGCTTCCATTAGAAATTCCTGTTACTCCATGAAGGTAGATTGTACTGCATTCTTCGTTTTGTTTTTTTTGCTTGTTGTTGTTGTTTTAGGTATTTTTAAAGTGTATTTATTTATTTTGAGAGAGACAGAAACAGCACAAGTGAGGGAGGAGCAGAGAGAGGGAGACAGAGAATCCCAAGCAGGTTCCACACTGTAAGCACAGAGCCCGACATGGGGCTCCAACTCACAGAACTGTGACATCAGACGTGAGCCGAAACCAAGAGTCAGCCGCTTAACTGAGCCACCCAGGCACCCCTTCTTTCTTCGAAAAGAAAGCCTTTATAGTCTTATCATCTTCCTCTTGACCCTTCCCTAACTTTCATCATCAAGGATTCTCCAAGCCAAACTACTTTGCTCTGACTCTTATGGGAAGACAAGGCACATGTTTCACTTCGTCTCTCTCCATTAACAGTATTAATTTCTCTTTTGTAGTGTAGCAACCATTCACCAGACTTTTCTCTGGACTAAGGGAAGCACTCCTGAAACAACCCACTGTGCTTTGTGCTGCTACTGTGCTTACCAGGCAACCTCGAGTATCTCCTTCGGATTTCCTGGTTTCTGGGGTACCCAGAAATGAAACACCAGGTCCCTGGAAAGGAATATCCACCACTGTTGATTAGTAAGCTGACATTATGGGCCACCCGGGTGGCTCAGTCGGTTAGGCGTCCAACTTCAGCTCAGGTCATAAGCTCTTGGTTTGTGGGTTCTAGCCCCACATTGGGCTCTCTGCTTTTAGCATGGAGCCCATTCTGGATCCTCTCTCCCCTCTCTCTGCTCCTCCCCTGCTCACACACTCTCTCTCTTTCAAAATCAATTTTAAAAAAATAAGAAGAATCACTAGAATGTTGGCATAGTTATAAACAAAAATGACACTTATAGGGTGGGACATCTGCGTGGCTCAGTTGGTTGAGCATCCAGCTTTGGCTCAGGTCATGATCTCATGGTTCGTGGGTTTGAGCCCCACATCGGGCTTTGTGCTGACAGCTCAGAGCCTGGAGCCTGTTTCTGATTCTGTGGCTCCCTCTCTCTGTGTCCCTCTCCCCTTCACACTCTGTCTGTCTGTCTGTCTGTCTGTCTCTCTCTCTCTCTCTCTGTCTCTCAAAAACAATTATTTTCAAAATTTTTTAAAAAATAAACTGACATTATGATTTACACACCTGCACCTCATGAGTTTAGACAGTATGACCCGGTGTCTCAAAACCTGTTGGCCTCTGGATATCTTGTTGGATGAAGTTTCTAGATCAACACAGCTCAGATAAAAGTTTAGATGTAATATTTCACCAACACACCACCTCACTGTATTTTGCCCTATTATATAATTCAGCCAGGGGCACCTGAGTGGCTCAGTTGGCTAACCCTCTGACCTCTGCTCAGATCATGATCTCAAGAGTTCATGGGTTCGAATCCTACATCAGGCTCTGTGCTGACAGCTCAGAGCCTGGAGTCTGTTTCAGATTCTGTCTCACACTCTCTCTGACCCTACCCTGCTCACACTCTGTCTCTCTCTCTCTCTCAAAAATGAATAAACATCAAAAATATTTTAAGAATAAAAATAATAATAATTCGGCCAGTAGCTCTAGAGGTATCTGTACATGTCAGCTCTAATTACAAGACACAATTTTGGGGTCCTGCTGTTGGGACATGGAGGTAAGAATCGTGGAAAGTAAATATCAATATAAATACTAAAAAGAACATATTACACCTGTCTCTTGTGGTGCTCGGGTAAGTTTCCCTGGAGATCCTTTTTCACAAGGAACTAGAGACCCCAATGGGCCCTGATGTTCAGGAACAGGTTTATATCTCACATTCATGCCCTTTTTCCTACAGCACCCATCCTCAAAAAACTCCCACTTGTCTTTTTTCAGTTTTACTTAAGCTCCTATCCTTGGTTTGCTTTTCTCTCATTTTTCCACTTGGATTTATAGTTGTTCAGGTTGTCAAATATAAATGGGCTCTAATAACTCTAGATGCTGGCGAGGATGTGGAGAAACAGACACCCCCTTACACTGTTGGTGGGAATGTAAACTGGTGCAGCCCCTCTGGAAAACAGTGTGGAGGTTCCTCAAAAAATTCACAGTAGAACTCCCCTATGACCCAGCAATAGTACTGCTAGGAATTTACCCAAGGGATACAGGAATGCCAATGCATAGGGGCACATGTACCCCAATGTTCACAGCAGCACTTTCAACAATAGCCAAATCATGGAAAGAGGCTAAATGTTCATCAACTGATAAATGAATCAAGAAGATGTTGCTTATACATACAGTGGAATACTGCATGGCAATGAGAAAGAATGAAATCTGACCATTTGTAGCAATGTGAATGGAACTCGAGGGTGTTATGCTGAGCAAAATAAGTCAGGCAGAAAAAGACAGATACCATATGTTTTCACTTATAGGTAGATTAAGAGAAACTGAATGGAGGACCATGGGGAAGGAGAAGGGGAAAAATAGTTGGGGACAGGGAGGAAAACCATGAGAAACACTTGAATACTAAGAATAAACTGAGAGCTGATGGGGGTGGGGGAGAGGGGAAGAGGAGTGATGGGCATGGAGGAGGGCACTTGTTGGGATGAGCACTGGGTGTTATATAGAAACCAACTTGACAATGAACTATGAAACATAAATAAATAAATAAATAAATAAATAGACTGATATAATCCAACAGCTATTTAATATAAGATAGCTATGAAACCAACATCTTGACCTCATCATGGGGAAAGTCATTCGTGCACACCCAGCAGGAAGTGTGCGTTCAAGGGTGACAAGAAGTTGGCTGGACAGGGGAGCCATTAGCAGTGAAGAAAAATTAAAACAGAATGAGCAAAGATAAGAATTTAGGCACATACCTTGGGTATACAGGCAGAGGGAGACTGGTGTACAAGCAAGACTTCCCAACTGGTCAAGAGGGTTCATTTTTCACTAAGTGGAAATTGTGTTGGATAACCAAGACAAAATGTCGTCCCAGAAGCTCTGAAGCTGGACTGGAAATGTATATTTCACTATCAGAGGCAATAGGAACCAACTGCAAGTTCTTGAGAAAAGTGTTGACACATGGCTGCCAGAACTGAGCAACAATAAACAGGAAAGAATGGGCCTAGAGTAGAAAAGATGCTCAAAGAGCTATTGCAGTAATCCAGATTCTGGCTTCCTGATGAAAGAAATAAATGGTGTGATTTTTTAAAATATTAAAAACATTAGTGTACAGTGTTCAACTATCCATAAGAAGAAATCAAGGGTTATTCTAATGACTTAAACCTAAAACACTAGATGAATGACTGGTACTACACATCTGGCTTATTACCAGCCAACATCACCAAGGAGGGGACTGTAGAAGTTTGCCAGCATGCTAAAGTCAGATATGAGTGCAACCTGTCTTGTTGATTCTTTGCAGCATTCATGCCCACATAACAATCATTTAAGATGTATCGCTTCTCGGCCTTTTGGCTAAGATCAAGTGAAGAATCATTTAAGATGTCCCAGAATCTCAAAGTGCCTGGGTGGCCCAGTCGGTTGAGGATTTGACTCCTGATTTCAGCTCAGGTCATGATCTCAGGGTTTGTGAGTCTGAGCCCTGCATCAGGTTCTGTGCTGGCAGTGTAGAGCCTGCTTGGGATTCTCTCTCTCCCTCTCTCTCTGCCTCTCCCTTGCTTTTGCTCTCCCTAAAAATAAATAAACTTTAAAAAAAAATTAAAATTAAAAAAAATCATTCCAACCCTGCTACCTAAAGTTGAGCCTAGCGTCATTCTATGTATGTATACACACATACACACACACACACACACACACACACATATCCCAGAATCTCTAATCTAGTGTTTTACTATGTTGTTCCCATGAAGAATGTACTCTCAGATGGACACGGATGGTAAAGAAATTAGGGACTTTTTTTTTCTTTCCACATATATGTAGAGTATTTCCTTTGCTTGTTTAATGGTGTGTGTGTGTATGAGAGAGAGAGAGAGAGAGCGCAGGTGAGGGGCAGAGAGAGAGGGAGAGAGAGGATCCCAAGCACACTGCATGCTGTTAGCACAGGGCTTGAACTCATGAACTATAAGATCATGACCTGAGCCAAAACCAAGAGTCAGATGCTTAACCAACTGAGCCACCCAGGCATCGCTCATTTGTTCATCTTAAATGACAAAACTTTTCAGACACAGTTATGTGTTAGTGCATCTACAAATAAAATAAATAAAGCTTATATATTCTCTGCATAATCAAATGGGGGCAGGAGTGATTTCAGATCCTGTGTACTATTTGGACATTTTCCCTATGTCATCACAAGAGCAATTTTGGACTAATCTCAAAAAAAAAAAAAAAAAAAACGCTCGAAATGTAACATTTCACTAACAGGCACTTTCCTTCTTCTTCTTGTCAAGAGTGTTAAAATAAACACTATACTTTGAGCAGATAAATAATCATTCCAAGATTCCAAGNAAGACTCTTGACATTTTTACAATAACAGGTTATTAATATAATTCACTGTGGCTGAAAGCATGTAGAATACATTTGTAATGCAGGCTGAATAAAGGTTAAGTATATTTTGTGTTTTATTCTGCATCCACCATAAATATCTGTCATACCAAACCCTAGACATAAGAACTTTCTTAGAAATCTATGATTCTCAGGGGAAAATGAGCCATTGAAAAAAACTCCCCTTCTCTAGATAAATTCCATATCAAATAGACCTAGAAGCCAACAAGAAAACAAGAAAAAAAAAATCACAATCAATTTCCAAGGTAATGTCTGCAAAGAATCACCCTGGAGGCCCCCAGGACACGATCCCATATCAGAATAGCATTGACTTAACGCGCTCTCAATCAACTCACTAAGGAGTGATCAACGAAATGGGTGCTATCTCTTCCCACAAAGCCATGGTTCTTGGTTTGGTTTCATTTTTTCTGGGCAGCTACTCAAGAAGATCATGAACAAAGAAAAGTTCATGTCCTGAAAAATACAGACACCCTCACCCTGCTTCTGAAAATAACTCTTGGGAATTCTCAAGAAGTTGTGATTTTCAATTAAAATGAAACCAGAGACTATTTATATCAATGAGCTTTCTAAAAATAAGCACGATGATGATGAGGGAAAGATTGGCCCTTCCTACTGAAACACTTACAGGCTAAAGAGTTTGAAGGGAAGTGGCTCTTGTTTCCAAAAGAAAGTCTTTGCTCATTGTTGAATCCTAAGTACCTGTGAATACATGTGTCTCTCAGCATAATGGCATACTCTTCCCATCCACTAAAGGAGAGATTTACAAAAGATATTTGTTTTCTAAAAAGATTCTGTACTTTATAAAAGGATACACCATAGGCTTCCTTTAAAAAGCATACTCCCTGCTGGGTTTTAAATTAGTCAATTTACAAAAATGTGAATTAGGCACAACTCTCCAGAAATGTATTTGCTGCCTAAAACACAGCACCCTTACTGAAAACTGCAGGTTTGAATATTAGGTCTCAGGAAACATTAATATTAGGATCTTTGACAAAATAAAACAGCATTTACAGTTAATAATCATTGGCTTGTATTATTAACCTGGCACACGACAAAACAACTCCTAAAATCTTCCGTTTTCTTTCTGCATTCAATGACTGTTCCCTGTCATTCACAAACATAATCTGCCTTTTTTAATGGGTTTTTTTTTTTTTTTGAGAGAAAATGAGCAGGGGAGGAAGAGAGAGAATCTCAAGCAGGCTCTGTGCTGTCAGTGCAGAGCCCAATGCAGGGTTTGAACTCATGAACTGTGAGATCATGATCAGAGCCACAATCACGAGTCAGACGTTTAACCAAGTGAGTCACCCAGGCACCCCTTCCCCCCATAATCTGCCTTTTTACTCTATCTTTGAACACAAAAAGGGCAGACCTCCCCTTAACGCTAGACTTTTTTGGCTCCTACAACAGGCCATGCATGTCCAGCCACAGTCACCTCCTGCTAACCCCCAAGTCCAGGGCTCTTCCACACGGCTGTGCTGTTCCTCTAGACCCTCTCCCCCACCCACACTGCTTTCCTTTCACTTCTCAGCCATTTATTCACAATGCCATCATTGACACCCCTCAGACTGGATCTCCCTCATATTCTCTCATAGCTACCTGTGCTCTTTCTTCATAGCACTTCTCCAGAGTTTGTATCTAAATAACTAGACTTATTTGACAAATATCTGTTTTCCCCATTCCAGGCTTCCTGAAGCAAAGACTGTGTGTTTTGCTGATTATTTCATTTCACTGCCCAATGCCAGACAATAGCACACAGTGGGCTGAATAAGTGAGTTCTACTCCCTCCTCAATTTTCTTCCCCATTTTTCTCATTTTTTTAATTTAAGTACAGTTGACACATAATTTTTTCATTATTTTTTTATTTTACTTTTTATTTTTAGAGAGAGAGAGACAATGCATGTGAGCAGTGGAAAGGGGCAGAGGGGGGTGGTGAGAAAGAGAGAGAATCTTAAGCAACTTCCATGCTCATAGAACCCAACACAGGGCTCAATCTCACAACAGTAAGATCACGACCTGAACAGAAATCAAGAGTCGTTTGCTCAACCAACTGACCCACTCAGGAACCCCTTCACTATTTTTATTCCTTACTTTATCAGTAAAACTTTCCTGAAACACACTCACACATTATCAGTCACACTTCTCCAAAAAGCTATAGCCTACTATCTGCACCCCTTCCTTTCTGCTCTTCTCAATGTCCTACACCTAGAACTCCACTGAAAGCCATCTCCTAAGATTTGCCAATAACCTTCTTCTTATAAACAAATTTAGTGGCTACCTAAAGGTCATGCCCACTCGCTTTCCTTCACTGGAATGTTTATGTCCTGCCCTTCTTCCCTTGATTTCTTCCTACTACCTCCCTCTTGACCCTTTCTCTCTTCTTCTCAGCATTTCCTCAAGATCACCTTCCCTTCCATTCTGGCCTTTCCTTCTGACCATCTCCCTATCTGTGTTAATGACTGTATCATTCTCCCAGTCTCCAAGTTGTAAAGACCACATTTCCAAACATTCATTTAATCCATTCCATAGTTCCCTCCAGGGAAGAGTCCTCCTGCCCAAGTTCAGGTTCTCCTTAAGACCTATTCCTGGACCACTTCAACCTGTCTCCTTGCTCTTGTCCATTCTGTCCAGCACAACATTTTTCAAAGAGCCCCACCACATCATCTTTCCTTTAAGAAGCATCAGAAACAAGTAACAAAGCCTCAGCTTGACTCTCGTGGACAGCATGGTATTTCCCCCCTGGAAAAACTGAATGATTCTGAAGCACATCTAATGGTTCTCTACTTTTTCCCCTTTGGTCACACACACACACCCATAACTGCATCCTCTCCACTCACTTCACTCAGTCACTTAGGCTACCTAAGTTTTATCCATATTTCCAAGAAAATAGTAAATACCTCCTCCTCTGCAGAAGTTTTTCTGATGTCTTAAATGAATAGGATCTGTCATTCTTTCACCTCTCATAAGCCACTGTATTGGCTTGGTATCATAAGTATTCAAGCTCCAGAGATACCACCCTGTCACAAAGTCTTTAAGAATAAAAAGTATGGGACTGCTTGAAATTGCAGATTATACTGAAATATATTCTCCCTAGTGAAATGATTCTTTGGGGGATTTGTTTTAAGAATTTGAGTTTATTTAATTAGGGCTTTTAATAGTAAATACATAATTTTCAACAAATCACTTCAATTGTCAGTTGGAGGAGTGCCTGGGTGGCTCAGTCAGTTAAGAATCTAACACTTGATTTCAGCTCAGGTCATCATCTCACAGTTTGTGAGTTTGAGCTCTACATCAAGCCCCGTGTTGACAGTGCAGAGCCTGCTTGGGATCTTCCTTTTCACTTCAGGGAAAAGCACTTGAGAAACAGCTGGTGCAGAAAGAATTCTATGACTTCTCCCTTCTACCTGAAAGCAAGTCATAAAATTTTCCATGAGAAGAATGTTCTCCCTGTATCAATAATAGAAGAATATTTTCTTTTTTTAAAATTTTTTAAAAATGTTTTATTTATTTCTGAAAGAGAGAGAGAAAGAGAGACAGTGTGAGCAGGGGAGGGTCAGAGAGAGAGGAAGACACAGAATCCAAAGCAGGCTCCAGGCTCTGAGCTAGCTGTCAGCACAGAGCCTGACATGGGGCTCCAACCCACGAACCAGGAGATGATGACCTGGTGCTTAACCGACTGAGCCACCCAGGTGCTCCAACAGTAAGATATTTTCAAAATTTACACTCAAACTAACACCAGCAAAATACTTGTGTGTATATATGTGCATATATGGTCATATGTATATATTTGTATATATACATGAATGCATAATGCATGTATGTAACTGTGCCATTCATATGACAATTTTAGGACATATTAAGAAAATTCCTTCAAATTATTCTCCAGGCAGTATGGCCTATTAATGGGCCAAAAATATAAAATCACATTTTGAGTAGATTCTTAGATTCTGCTAGTATATCACTGTGCCTGTAAGTATACCCTAATCTGCAGATAACATTAAAAGTAAGAATTGAAGATCCTGTAAGAGTGAAAGAGGGCTAAATGGTAACCCCTCCCCAACACAGATCTGCACTTAGAGATAATGAACACAAAGCACCACAGCACACAAAACATAATAAGTACTGGCTGCTGCAATTAGCTCCTACTCACTTCCCACAATGCTAAGGGGAAAATATGTAAATTAAGAGACAGTCAAACTCCTGTGTTCATACCTAAAAGTCCCAAGGTGATCTCACTATCCACCAACTTCTAATAACCACTGTTTTGTTAAATATGACTTTGATTGCATCCCCTTACAATGTCTGTTCACCTATGCATTTTCTTTGTTTTTACAAGTAGCGCCCTGAGAGTGAGATTCTAGAACAGGCATTCTTAACTGTGTATCATAAATCCTCTAGAGAGGCTGTGAACACCATAAAATTTAATGTAAAATATTATATGTCTGTGTGTGCATTCCCCTTGCTTTGAAAGGTATCAATGGCACCCATAAAATTTTCAGAGGGATTCATGGCCCTCCAAATTTAAGATTTTCAATATAAACTATGGGTATGACTCACGCCCATTTCAAGTTGCACATGCAGTGTAGCATCTCAGATTCTTGAGGCATCTGATGACCAAGGACAAGCCAGGATCTGAGCCAGAATCTCATCTAGAGGCCTTGGATCTAGCGCAGGTCCCTTGCACTCTGCCTGTGCTTCCTAGGTCGGCCATGACAAGGTACCACAAACCGAGGGGCTTAAAACAACAGAATTTTGTCTCTCACAGATCCAGAGGTTAAAAGTCTGAAATGAAAGTGTTGGCGGGACCATGTGTCCAGAAAGCCTGTAGGGGAGGGTCCTTCTAGACTATTCCAGCTTCTGGTGGCATCAGGCACTCCTTATCTACAGCAGCCATTCCAGTCTCTGCCACGGTCTTCACATGGCCACTTCCTCTGTGTCTCTGCACCCACATTTCCTTCTTCTTATAAACACAAGTCACACTGGATTAAAGGTCCACCCTACTCCAGAATGACCTCATCTTAACTAATGATATCTGCAACAACTCTACTTCCAAATAAGGTCACATTCTGAGGTACAGTGGGTTTAGGACTTCAATAGATCTTTTGGAAAGGACAGAATTCAACCCATCACAGGCGCTATTCTCCCATTTACTTTGCTTACAGACATAAAGGAGGAAAAGACAACCAGCACGCACAGAGATTTTCTCTGTCCTCAATCCATGCTTGATACTTTAATCCTTACATTCCCCATTTTTAACAATGAGGACACTGAGACTCAAGTAAATCCGGTCTTCCTTATTTAGAGATAAGGATTCATAAAATGCCAAGTTTGAAAATGAACACAAATGCAAGTTCCTCTGACAATACAGTGTCATTCATACATAGTTTCAGATAAAACTAATGCAATATACAATAACAAATCCCAGAAGAAAATACATTCTCTGGGCAAATAAAATTGTATTGCATGTCATAATGTGTTTTAGAAACTGAATAATATGATGACATCACTAAATTAGATTAAACATGTATTACCTGGAGAAGAGATAATCACAAGTAGAGCCACACTAAAGTAAAAAAGCTTATCATTAACAATCCTACAACTAGTATACTTATTTAAAACTTATTCAGAATCTATAAAATAGCATTCTTTCAAGTTTTATATTCTCCTTTTTGGTTATTGTGGTGTTTTACAGCAGAAAATCTATTATAAAGAAATACATAAGGAGATGGTTGGCCATTGTTTTTGTCCCCGGGAAAAAATAATACATATTCATTTATATATTTGTAGTATATTGTATTATAATATATAATGGGCAAAAAATGAAACATGGTAAAAGAGGATTCTCTTATATGAAATCAACTAACGTAAATTAGTAATTTATGATATGACAGAGTACTAATGAGCGAAGCTTTTGAACAACTCCATAAGCATCAGAGAAATTATATGCATCACTCATAAGTGGAATTTAAGAAACAGAACAAACAAAGGGAAAAAAGACAGAGAGAGGGAGATACAAACCAAGAAA
>NW_027530640.1:355208-449001 GCF_008692635.1 Crocuta crocuta
ACACAACAAAAAAAGAATTTTAACAAAAACAAAAAAAAAAAAAAAAAAAAAAAAACGCTCGAAATGTAACATTTCACTAACAGGCACTTTCCTTCTTCTTCTTGTCAAGAGTGTTAAAATAAACACTATACTTTGAGCAGATAAATAATCATTCCAAGAGACAGAAAAGACTCTTGACATTTTTACAATAACAGGTTATTAATATAATTCACTGTGGCTGAAAGCATGTAGAATACATTTGTAATGCAGGCTGAATAAAGGTTAAGTATATTTTGTGTTTTATTCTGCATCCACCATAAATATCTGTCATACCAAACCCTAGACATAAGAACTTTCTTAGAAATCTATGATTCTCAGGGGAAAATGAGCCATTGAAAAAAACTCCCCTTCTCTAGATAAATTCCATATCAAATAGACCTAGAAGCCAACAAGAAAACAAGAAAAAAAAAATCACAATCAATTTCCAAGGTAATGTCTGCAAAGAATCACCCTGGAGGCCCCCAGGACACGATCCCATATCAGAATAGCATTGACTTAACGCGCTCTCAATCAACTCACTAAGGAGTGATCAACGAAATGGGTGCTATCTCTTCCCACAAAGCCATGGTTCTTGGTTTGGTTTCATTTTTTCTGGGCAGCTACTCAAGAAGATCATGAACAAAGAAAAGTTCATGTCCTGAAAAATACAGACACCCTCACCCTGCTTCTGAAAATAACTCTTGGGAATTCTCAAGAAGTTGTGATTTTCAATTAAAATGAAACCAGAGACTATTTATATCAATGAGCTTTCTAAAAATAAGCACGATGATGATGAGGGAAAGATTGGCCCTTCCTACTGAAACACTTACAGGCTAAAGAGTTTGAAGGGAAGTGGCTCTTGTTTCCAAAAGAAAGTCTTTGCTCATTGTTGAATCCTAAGTACCTGTGAATACATGTGTCTCTCAGCATAATGGCATACTCTTCCCATCCACTAAAGGAGAGATTTACAAAAGATATTTGTTTTCTAAAAAGATTCTGTACTTTATAAAAGGATACACCATAGGCTTCCTTTAAAAAGCATACTCCCTGCTGGGTTTTAAATTAGTCAATTTACAAAAATGTGAATTAGGCACAACTCTCCAGAAATGTATTTGCTGCCTAAAACACAGCACCCTTACTGAAAACTGCAGGTTTGAATATTAGGTCTCAGGAAACATTAATATTAGGATCTTTGACAAAATAAAACAGCATTTACAGTTAATAATCATTGGCTTGTATTATTAACCTGGCACACGACAAAACAACTCCTAAAATCTTCCGTTTTCTTTCTGCATTCAATGACTGTTCCCTGTCATTCACAAACATAATCTGCCTTTTTTAATGGGTTTTTTTTTTTTTTTGAGAGAAAATGAGCAGGGGAGGAAGAGAGAGAATCTCAAGCAGGCTCTGTGCTGTCAGTGCAGAGCCCAATGCAGGGTTTGAACTCATGAACTGTGAGATCATGATCAGAGCCACAATCACGAGTCAGACGTTTAACCAAGTGAGTCACCCAGGCACCCCTTCCCCCCATAATCTGCCTTTTTACTCTATCTTTGAACACAAAAAGGGCAGACCTCCCCTTAACGCTAGACTTTTTTGGCTCCTACAACAGGCCATGCATGTCCAGCCACAGTCACCTCCTGCTAACCCCCAAGTCCAGGGCTCTTCCACACGGCTGTGCTGTTCCTCTAGACCCTCTCCCCCACCCACACTGCTTTCCTTTCACTTCTCAGCCATTTATTCACAATGCCATCATTGACACCCCTCAGACTGGATCTCCCTCATATTCTCTCATAGCTACCTGTGCTCTTTCTTCATAGCACTTCTCCAGAGTTTGTATCTAAATAACTAGACTTATTTGACAAATATCTGTTTTCCCCATTCCAGGCTTCCTGAAGCAAAGACTGTGTGTTTTGCTGATTATTTCATTTCACTGCCCAATGCCAGACAATAGCACACAGTGGGCTGAATAAGTGAGTTCTACTCCCTCCTCAATTTTCTTCCCCATTTTTCTCATTTTTTTAATTTAAGTACAGTTGACACATAATTTTTTCATTATTTTTTTTATTTTACTTTTTATTTTTAGAGAGAGAGAGACAATGCATGTGAGCAGTGGAAAGGGGCAGAGGGGGGTGGTGAGAAAGAGAGAGAATCTTAAGCAACTTCCATGCTCATAGAACCCAACACAGGGCTCAATCTCACAACAGTAAGATCACGACCTGAACAGAAATCAAGAGTCGTTTGCTCAACCAACTGACCCACTCAGGAACCCCTTCACTATTTTTATTCCTTACTTTATCAGTAAAACTTTCCTGAAACACACTCACACATTATCAGTCACACTTCTCCAAAAAGCTATAGCCTACTATCTGCACCCCTTCCTTTCTGCTCTTCTCAATGTCCTACACCTAGAACTCCACTGAAAGCCATCTCCTAAGATTTGCCAATAACCTTCTTCTTATAAACAAATTTAGTGGCTACCTAAAGGTCATGCCCACTCGCTTTCCTTCACTGGAATGTTTATGTCCTGCCCTTCTTCCCTTGATTTCTTCCTACTACCTCCCTCTTGACCCTTTCTCTCTTCTTCTCAGCATTTCCTCAAGATCACCTTCCCTTCCATTCTGGCCTTTCCTTCTGACCATCTCCCTATCTGTGTTAATGACTGTATCATTCTCCCAGTCTCCAAGTTGTAAAGACCACATTTCCAAACATTCATTTAATCCATTCCATAGTTCCCTCCAGGGAAGAGTCCTCCTGCCCAAGTTCAGGTTCTCCTTAAGACCTATTCCTGGACCACTTCAACCTGTCTCCTTGCTCTTGTCCATTCTGTCCAGCACAACATTTTTCAAAGAGCCCCACCACATCATCTTTCCTTTAAGAAGCATCAGAAACAAGTAACAAAGCCTCAGCTTGACTCTCGTGGACAGCATGGTATTTCCCCCCTGGAAAAACTGAATGATTCTGAAGCACATCTAATGGTTCTCTACTTTTTCCCCTTTGGTCACACACACACACCCATAACTGCATCCTCTCCACTCACTTCACTCAGTCACTTAGGCTACCTAAGTTTTATCCATATTTCCAAGAAAATAGTAAATACCTCCTCCTCTGCAGAAGTTTTTCTGATGTCTTAAATGAATAGGATCTGTCATTCTTTCACCTCTCATAAGCCACTGTATTGGCTTGGTATCATAAGTATTCAAGCTCCAGAGATACCACCCTGTCACAAAGTCTTTAAGAATAAAAAGTATGGGACTGCTTGAAATTGCAGATTATACTGAAATATATTCTCCCTAGTGAAATGATTCTTTGGGGGATTTGTTTTAAGAATTTGAGTTTATTTAATTAGGGCTTTTAATAGTAAATACATAATTTTCAACAAATCACTTCAATTGTCAGTTGGAGGAGTGCCTGGGTGGCTCAGTCAGTTAAGAATCTAACACTTGATTTCAGCTCAGGTCATCATCTCACAGTTTGTGAGTTTGAGCTCTACATCAAGCCCCGTGTTGACAGTGCAGAGCCTGCTTGGGATCTTCCTTTTCACTTCAGGGAAAAGCACTTGAGAAACAGCTGGTGCAGAAAGAATTCTATGACTTCTCCCTTCTACCTGAAAGCAAGTCATAAAATTTTCCATGAGAAGAATGTTCTCCCTGTATCAATAATAGAAGAATATTTTCTTTTTTTAAAATTTTTTAAAAATGTTTTATTTATTTCTGAAAGAGAGAGAGAAAGAGAGACAGTGTGAGCAGGGGAGGGTCAGAGAGAGAGGAAGACACAGAATCCAAAGCAGGCTCCAGGCTCTGAGCTAGCTGTCAGCACAGAGCCTGACATGGGGCTCCAACCCACGAACCAGGAGATGATGACCTGGTGCTTAACCGACTGAGCCACCCAGGTGCTCCAACAGTAAGATATTTTCAAAATTTACACTCAAACTAACACCAGCAAAATACTTGTGTGTATATATGTGCATATATGGTCATATGTATATATTTGTATATATACATGAATGCATAATGCATGTATGTAACTGTGCCATTCATATGACAATTTTAGGACATATTAAGAAAATTCCTTCAAATTATTCTCCAGGCAGTATGGCCTATTAATGGGCCAAAAATATAAAATCACATTTTGAGTAGATTCTTAGATTCTGCTAGTATATCACTGTGCCTGTAAGTATACCCTAATCTGCAGATAACATTAAAAGTAAGAATTGAAGATCCTGTAAGAGTGAAAGAGGGCTAAATGGTAACCCCTCCCCAACACAGATCTGCACTTAGAGATAATGAACACAAAGCACCACAGCACACAAAACATAATAAGTACTGGCTGCTGCAATTAGCTCCTACTCACTTCCCACAATGCTAAGGGGAAAATATGTAAATTAAGAGACAGTCAAACTCCTGTGTTCATACCTAAAAGTCCCAAGGTGATCTCACTATCCACCAACTTCTAATAACCACTGTTTTGTTAAATATGACTTTGATTGCATCCCCTTACAATGTCTGTTCACCTATGCATTTTCTTTGTTTTTACAAGTAGCGCCCTGAGAGTGAGATTCTAGAACAGGCATTCTTAACTGTGTATCATAAATCCTCTAGAGAGGCTGTGAACACCATAAAATTTAATGTAAAATATTATATGTCTGTGTGTGCATTCCCCTTGCTTTGAAAGGTATCAATGGCACCCATAAAATTTTCAGAGGGATTCATGGCCCTCCAAATTTAAGATTTTCAATATAAACTATGGGTATGACTCACGCCCATTTCAAGTTGCACATGCAGTGTAGCATCTCAGATTCTTGAGGCATCTGATGACCAAGGACAAGCCAGGATCTGAGCCAGAATCTCATCTAGAGGCCTTGGATCTAGCGCAGGTCCCTTGCACTCTGCCTGTGCTTCCTAGGTCGGCCATGACAAGGTACCACAAACCGAGGGGCTTAAAACAACAGAATTTTGTCTCTCACAGATCCAGAGGTTAAAAGTCTGAAATGAAAGTGTTGGCGGGACCATGTGTCCAGAAAGCCTGTAGGGGAGGGTCCTTCTAGACTATTCCAGCTTCTGGTGGCATCAGGCACTCCTTATCTACAGCAGCCATTCCAGTCTCTGCCACGGTCTTCACATGGCCACTTCCTCTGTGTCTCTGCACCCACATTTCCTTCTTCTTATAAACACAAGTCACACTGGATTAAAGGTCCACCCTACTCCAGAATGACCTCATCTTAACTAATGATATCTGCAACAACTCTACTTCCAAATAAGGTCACATTCTGAGGTACAGTGGGTTTAGGACTTCAATAGATCTTTTGGAAAGGACAGAATTCAACCCATCACAGGCGCTATTCTCCCATTTACTTTGCTTACAGACATAAAGGAGGAAAAGACAACCAGCACGCACAGAGATTTTCTCTGTCCTCAATCCATGCTTGATACTTTAATCCTTACATTCCCCATTTTTAACAATGAGGACACTGAGACTCAAGTAAATCCGGTCTTCCTTATTTAGAGATAAGGATTCATAAAATGCCAAGTTTGAAAATGAACACAAATGCAAGTTCCTCTGACAATACAGTGTCATTCATACATAGTTTCAGATAAAACTAATGCAATATACAATAACAAATCCCAGAAGAAAATACATTCTCTGGGCAAATAAAATTGTATTGCATGTCATAATGTGTTTTAGAAACTGAATAATATGATGACATCACTAAATTAGATTAAACATGTATTACCTGGAGAAGAGATAATCACAAGTAGAGCCACACTAAAGTAAAAAAGCTTATCATTAACAATCCTACAACTAGTATACTTATTTAAAACTTATTCAGAATCTATAAAATAGCATTCTTTCAAGTTTTATATTCTCCTTTTTGGTTATTGTGGTGTTTTACAGCAGAAAATCTATTATAAAGAAATACATAAGGAGATGGTTGGCCATTGTTTTTGTCCCCGGGAAAAAATAATACATATTCATTTATATATTTGTAGTATATTGTATTATAATATATAATGGGCAAAAAATGAAACATGGTAAAAGAGGATTCTCTTATATGAAATCAACTAACGTAAATTAGTAATTTATGATATGACAGAGTACTAATGAGCGAAGCTTTTGAACAACTCCATAAGCATCAGAGAAATTATATGCATCACTCATAAGTGGAATTTAAGAAACAGAACAAACAAAGGGAAAAAAGACAGAGAGAGGGAGATACAAACCAAGAAACAGACCCTTAACTATAGAGAACAAACTGATGGTTCTAGAGGGCAGGTGGGAGGGNTACACTTATTGTGATGAGCACGGAGTCATTTATAGAAATGTTGAAACACTCGTGGGCTCGAGCCCCATGTCAGGCTCTGCACTGAATGTGGAGCTTGCTTAAGATTCATTCTCTTTCTCCCTCCACCCCTCTTCACTGCTCCTGCTCTCTCTCCCCCTCTCTCAAATAAGATAAATAAATAATAAAAAAATAAAATATGATATACATTTATACACACACATATATATGTATATATACACAGAATATTACTCAGCCATAAAAAATAATGAAATCTTGCTATTTGCAACTACATGTATGGACCTAGAGGGTACTATTCTAAGTGAAATCAGTTAGACACAGAAAGACAAATACCATATGATTTTACTTATCTAAAAAAATCTAAAAAATCTAAAAAAAAATGAAACAAAAACAGAAACAGGTTCATAGATATAGAGAACAAACTATAGGTTGCCAAGGGGGGAGAGGTATGGAGGGAAGGGCAAAAAAGGTGAAGGGGATGAAGAAGTATAAACGTCCAGTTATAAAATAAACAAATCTCAGGGATGAAAAGTATGGCATGGGAAATGCAGTCAATAATATCGTAATAACATTGTATGGTGAGAGATAGTGACCACACTTACTGGGATAAGCACTGAGTGATGTATAGAGTTGTGGAATCACTATGTTATACACCTGAAACTAATAACATTGCATGTCAGCTACACTTCAATAAAGAAGATGTTTCTAAAAGACTGTGAAATCAGTATGGACTCATAAAAGTCATACTAAGAAAGTCTTATAGTTACATTTGAAATAGTTACAAATACCAACTGGGGAATGCAGTATTTTCTGAAGAGCATCTCATGAATCAATTTCTTTACAAGTCACAAATGAAAGACAAGAAGTATTATTATGCGAGCCATGCTAAGAGGAGACGTCATTCATCTTAACAAGAAATTAACATTCTTGAGCAAAAATGATCATAGGATCTGACCTGTCACCTCCCTCCGGAAGGAAATTATATGTTCCAAATTCCTCTGTCTCTGGATAACATAACATTAAATCAAATGGTTGGAAATAGGGACAGACATAATATCTCTAATAGAAAACTCTATGAATGCAAGAGTAAATCTCCCTGGTTCCACAAACGCATCCATTTCAAGCTATCTTCCTGAATCCTTTGTTGTTTTAACTGCTTGATTTTATTGCTGATTGAAATTTGTATCAGTTTTGGGGCGCCTGGGTGGCTTAGTCGGTTAAGCGTCTGACTTTCGCTTAGGTCATGATCTCGCGGTTCGTGGGTTCGAGCCCCGCATCAGGCTCTGTGCTGACTGCCAGCTCAGAGCCTGGAGTCTGTTTCAGTCTGTGACTCCCTCTCTCTCTGCCCCTCCCCTGCTCACGCTCTCTCTCTCTCTCTCTCTCCTAGAAATAAATAAAAAATTTTTAAAAAATTAAAAAAAAGAAATTTGTATCAGTTTTGATCATTAGAGCTATTGTACATTGTAATTTATTTATGATTTTAATGATTCAGCTATACCGTTCTCCACACGCAACAGCTTCCTAAAATAGAGAAAGGGAGTGAAAATCAGGAATACACTATTTTATATATTACTGCAGACTTGGTTGCACTAATCATCTTTTTTCTGAGCATGTCATCTCTCAGAGTGGGACCTCAGGTGGCTAATCCTGTTCCTTTGCCTTTCTGTCTGAAGTCTGAGAAGATGAGGATACAGTCAGGGTCCATCAGTGAGGATCAGAGGTAGAAACTATTCAATGTCTCCCACAAGACAGGAATGTAGCAATAAGGAAAAGATGGGGGGTCAGGAACTCAGCCATTTGAAAAATCAGTGTGATCACATGAGCACTGTGGAAACTTGTGTTAAAAGATAGTTTTTAAACAGGTAAAATCATGATTTTCATACCAATACTATATGAATACATGTCAAGATTTTATTTAACTCATTAATTAGCGAGAGAACCAGTAAGATGTCAGAAAAAAATCCCAGTGACTTTCCAAAGGATTTTTTTTATGTCTTTGAGGGGGGAGGGGAGGCAAGTGGGGGAGAAGCAGAGAGAGGGAGATAAAGAATCTGAAGCAGGCTCCAGCTCTGAGCTTTCATCACAGAGCCTGACGGGGGGCTCAAACCCACAGACTGTGAGATCATGACCTGAGCCGAAGTCGGACGTTTAACCAACTGAGCCACCCAGGCATCCCCCAAAGGATTTTCTATAAGGGCAATGCTGAAATAAATTTGCTAGTAGATGCAAAAATGGTCAATATCCAAGGCAATAAAATGTAATATTTGGGATTATCTAGGGGAGAAGGCATCAGTTACACCCCACCTACCTGACAGTACGTATTTGCATCTCACTGAACAGGCACCCATTGCTTTACTAGGCACATCAAACCTCTCTATCACCTCGTAGCCTTTGTACACATTTGTAAGTACTTCACAATTTTTTCGTTAACACTAGTATAATCTAGATGTCCTCTAGCCCATTCTTCTTGGTTAACATTCTTCCTTAATATCCAGTTTAACATCCAAGCCTCGGCGCCTACACCATGGGAAATCCTGTACACCCTTCCCAATGTAATTAACGGTTCTCCTTTCCTTTTTCTCTAAAGCACCACCTTAGGATTTAATAGATTCCTCCCAGGAGTTTGGGAATAACAGAAGGGAAATGACAACACAGTATAAAACAAGATCTTAAACATTCTTCACTCATGGGAGTTTCTCCCTGGCTGCTTTACTCCATAGATCTCATCCAGGCACTGAAACTCCACACCCTTAGTCCCAGGATACATACCCCCCAGAAGAACACCAAAATTTGACAGAGTACTTTAGCATTTTTCTATCAAGTGCCTCTTTCCAGCTAAAGTCAAAGTGGTGGTGGTCAGGGAACTTGAGTTTCATAACCAAAAAGAGCCACTGTCGGGTTTTTCTAAATAATGCAGGCTGAATTTCCATTCTAAACAGGCGAAGAACCAGCCAGAGCTTTGAAATTATAATTTTCCTTAACATGCTCCAGATCAAATCCTCTGACAGTGCTCCATCCAGCACAAAAGTATAAAAGACAAGGACACAATAGTAAAATACATATGTTCCCCATTTCTAAGCAAACCACATGAGTCATGTCATTTTCACCCCATGATGATACAGATAGTGTATGTAAGTTAGACTATGAATACTTTTTTAAAACATTTTTATTTATTATTGAGAGACAGAGAGAGACAGAGCATGTGCATGGGCAGGGCGGGGGGAGACACAGAATCTGAAGGAGGCTCCAGGCTCTGATCCATCAGCACAGAGCCCAACACGGGGCTTGAACTCACAAACCATGAGATCATGACCCGAGCTGAAGTCGGATGCTTAATGAACTGAGCCACCCAGGTGCCCCAAGACTGTAAATATTTTAAAGCTCAGAGGTAAAATATAAGCTATTAATATGAAAATCAAATTTTACAATGTTACTAAGTCACCAGTTAAAGAAACATTTTCTTCTGAATATTTCTAGAAGTTAGAATTACAGACTTTAGAACTTCGAATATGTGGGGCACCTGGGTGACTCAGTCAGTTGAGCGTCCGACTTCAGCTCAGGTCATGATCTCATGGTTTGTGGGTTCGAGCCCCGCATCGGGCTCTGTGCTGACAGCTCAGAGCCTGGAGCTTGTTTCAGATTCTGTGTCTCCCTCTCTCCCTGACCCTCCCCTGCTCATACTGTCTCTCTCAGAAATAAATAAAACATTAAAAAAAAAAGAACTTCGAATATGTAGACCATCATAAAAATAGCTCATTTTTAAATGTATTATGTATACTTCCAATAAAGGAAGATGGCTTCAATCAGTGATACCTCTTCATAAAATGACACAAGTCACCAAAATGAAAGATGAAAGGACAAAAACAATAGAGTAAAGGAACATAGTAAGAAGGACATTTCCTTTTGTCTGTTGTTGTTATCACAAAACTCTCTCACATACAGCATGGCCTCATTCTTGCACCCTCACCTAAGGGAGGTAGGAGCCATGGGAACATTGCCATTTTACAGCCAAAATAACTAAGGCATACAGAGGCTACATGATTTGTCCCCCACCCAGACAGTTTGAAGTGGGGGACAAACTTGATGTCATTTCCCAGTTCAGGTCTGGAACTTACATCATCTGACTCCAAACCCAAAGCCCATGCTTCTCCACCATACCACATTGAGCTGATGGAACATAATTTTAATTACTGTAATACAGGTATAGCCAACAACATGCTTCTGGAATTGTCTAGCAAATGCAATACTTTTAATACTAAGACCCTAAGGGCACCTGAGTGGCTCAGTTGGTTGAGCATCTGACTTCCACTCAGATCATGATCTTGTGGTTCAGGAGTTCAAGCCCCACATCGGGCTTGCTGCTGTCAGCACGGAGCCTGCTTCAGATCCTCGGTCCCTCTCTCTCTCTCTCTCTCTCTCTGCCTCCTCCCAACTTGCACACTCTTTCTCTCTCTCTTTCTCTCCCTCTCAAAAATAAATAAACACTCAAAAAACTTGTTTTAAATACTAAGACCCTAGACTTCAAGTTGATTAGAAATTTGCAATAGGGGCGCCTGGGTGGTTCAGTCAGTTAAGCACCTGACTTCGTCTAACGTTATGATATCACAGTTCGTGGGTTTGAGCCCCACATTGGGCTCCTCCGAGCCTGGAGCCTGCTTCAGATGCTGTGTGTCCCTCTCTCTCTGCTCCTCCCTCACTCATACTCTGTCTCTCTCTGTCTCTCAAAACTGAATACACATTAAATATATATATATATATTTGCAATAAAACTTCAACAACCCAGAGAACTACCCTAGAACTATAAGATCCACAACCGACTGAAGCAAATGTTCCCATAAATTCTATCAGCCCTCTACACATGGTCCCCAACTCCTCAAGCATCTTGCCACCTGGCTGCCCTTCTATCCTGAACACTTGGCCTTAAATTACCGAGATACTGTAGAGTTGGGAAATCTGAAGTATCTGTTCAAGAAACTGTGACTGTTAAATCATCCTTCCCATTCAAATCACTGCAACAGAAGAAATGTTGAGGCCAATGATGGAGCCCTCCAGCTACTACCTTGGTAATCTGGCTGCTAAATCCTTTTAATTGCACTGATCTTCGACAGAGCAACATCTGTACTTCCCGCTAGGCGATCAGCCCAGGCCATTTCCCTTTCTAAATTGCTGCTACATTTTGCCCCACACGCCTGCCTGTGTCGGATCAGCTCATAGTAAATCTACGTGCGGTACAGGAAACATTCCACAGATAACGAATTTCACTGATATCTCACAAGAAATGTCAATCATCACAGCTCCACTACCCACATGCTGGCAGCATAAAATAAATTAATACACCTTACTAGTGTTCTTAGAGTCTGTTTTTTTGGATTTTGTGTTATTTTTTTATCATAGTTATTCTTTGGACATATATATTCATATGCGTGTGTGTGTGTGTGTGTGTGTGTGTGTGTGTGTGTGTTGACAGAGTGGGAGAAACAGCTTGGACTTATCAGCTTCTCTCATGGTAGGATCTACCTACCTCACCCAACATAATATCCTTGGAAAAATAACTTTTGCTGAATCATTTGGAGCTTGCTGTCGGAAAAAGAAACTATTTGAAAAGAAGCTACTTAATGCTTTTGAAGGAAATTGTCTTCTTAGAATTTCAAAAGAAGGAATTTTCTGAAGCATCAACTCTGTTTAAAAGAATGACTCTTTTCTAGTGTCACCCGCTCCAAAAATTGTGATAGGAAAGTAAATTCAACTTTCACTTAAAGTCAATGGGAAAAACTAGCCCTGTGTTTTTTCAAACTTCTTTTAAATCTTTCAAAATTACTGAATTCTAACCTCTCGATAAGAGCTGCTTCGGGGACGTCTGGGTGGCTCAGTTGGTTAAGTAGCTGACTTCAGCTCAGGTCATGATCTCACAGGTTGTGAGTTTGAGCCCCACGTCGGGCTCTGTGCTGACAGCTCTGAGCCTGGAGCCTGCTTCGGATTCTGTGTCTCCATCTCTCTGCCCCTCTCCCGCCCCCTCAAAAAATAAACATTTTTAAAAAGAGCTGCTTTTATTATCTTGCCATATTTCTTCAAACAGCAAAATCTCATTGATTTGGAATGAAGATTAAACATACTAATAGAGATCAGTTTTACATCACTTTAAAGTGAAGCATCTTTCTGTGTCTTAGTATATGGAAGCAAGAATAATTTATTTCATGAAATCAAACATCCTCCAAAGTTATTACATTACAAGTGAGGTGTCGTCATCTGCTTTGCCTCAGCTTTTCCCATGCAAATTGGTTCCCTAGTAAAAAAGTACTAAATAAGAAGTAGTAAACTAGTGCTTAAAAGATTGAGACTTATGTACATCAGTTTTCACCAGAAACATGTTTTTTTAATGAGATAAGTAGTTTGGGTTCTTTCCTTTAATGAGTAAAAATATTCTTTCTTTAAAAATTCTTTAAAAATTTAAAATTTAAATTTAAATTTAAATTAAATTTAAAAATTTAAAATTCTTTCTTTAAAAATTATCAGGAGTAGTGTGTGTGTGTAAAGAATAAGCAAAGGAAGAAACAGAGAGGAAAGAACAGGAATTTTGCCAGAAATGTTAGCATCCTTGTACTATGTAGAATTCACCCAGAATGAAAGAAAAACAGACATTGTAGCGGAAAGTCCACAGTGGTTAAGCCCAGCACCTTGCACGTATATTCTACAAGGTAACCATGGCATCCACTCTCCCAAAGAAAGAGATTGAAATATCAACCCTCTAACTCCAAGCACAAACGCCCCTTTTCACCACCACACAAGGGATCCAGGACTCCACTGGGGCCCAGCAGTTGTTCCTGGGGTGTTCTTGGGAAGCATCTTCACTAGGTATCCAAGGAATGGGGAGTTGAATTTACAAGCCCAAGTCATGGCTCCTAAATTACTTCTGGGCAGGGTGCAAATGAGATGACCTAGAACAAGCAGAGCAAAGTACCCAATCACGTGAAGACTGACTGCCAACGGAAACTGTTCTTAGACCCTGTCAGCTCCCAGGCACTCGGCCAAGCCCATCGCTGACAGTACTCTCTGCTTCAGCCCATTCAAGTGGTCATGTTATTATCCCAGTTCTGCGGCCCCGGAACTCTGCCCCCTCCCTCCTCGTCTCCACATCGCCAGCCTCCCTTTTGTGTTCTCTTTATCCAGTTGCACCAGAAGGCTTCTCTCATCTCCTTTCATGACATCCTAAATGCCTCTTCAGGAAGAGCTCCAAATACCCATCAGGTTATATCATAAGCAAAAAAGAATAATAAGCAATAAAAGAATAACTCCAGGGGCACCTGCCTGGCTCAACATGTACAGCATCTGACACCTGACTCTTGATCTCAGGATCCTGAGTTCAAGCCTTACATGGGGTGTAGAACCTACTTTGGGGGAAAAAAAAAAAGACTCCTGACCCATGGTGGGGGGGCGAGGTATTTGCATAGCTCTGTGGTCAGAAAACATAACCTCGTGATTCTTTCCCCCTCTTTGACTTACAGAAAGAACCACAGAGAAAGCATAAAAATCGCTACAGGCGTCAACTGCAGCCAACACTCATTCACATTCTGTTCTAGAAACTAAGATTTCCCAAACATGTGCCAAGCTCATGAGCAACAGTGGAATTACATTTTCTGTCCTCAGTTCCAACCTTTTTGCTCTTCATTACAGCAACACAATGACAAATTAGTAAGGTGATGGAGAAATACAGAGAAGTGAACAAAAAGGTAAAACGTTACCACGTTACTGAGCTACAGATGGTGCAGTCTTACCCCAAGACTCCAAAGAGGAAAAAAAAAATCTACTCTTACTCAGGAAAGTGGGCAAGTGACAGAAGGGGAGAGGGAGAAAGGGCTGCCAGCGCGCTCTCCCCATGTGAATGGAAAAAAGCAGCTTTCCTCTTTGAAAAGCAGATGAAGGTTAAGCCCTTGGGGAACTCTGACTGATGATTCTCTTTCATGAACCAGCACATCTTAAACACATTTCCCTTGAGAAGTGGCATCATCATTTCATTTCATGGTCAAGGTCACTAAAATGCTCCAAAAATAAGTTGGAAGCAGGGAGCAAAAGAAAGAAAGCAAAAAAGCAGCTGTGACAACAAAATGATGATGTGAACAGGTACGTTGTGCAGCGGCTCAAGGCTCTTATCCTGACAGGTCATTTAGCCCCTGTGGATGAGGCCTTTGTGTCTCTTTCTTCCCCTAATGACTCAGCCTATTTTCAATGGCTTACACACTCACGGGAAGAAAGATGACAGAGGACATGCACCATAATCAGAGAAATTAGTTTGGGAAAATCACAGAACACTGGCCCTAATACAAAAGGACACAGTTCAAAGAAATACTCCAAGTCTGATGTTTCTTCAGGGTCACTGTCAGAGACCCTGGACATGTGTGTCACAGTCAGCCTGGACTGTTTTAGGGAAGTTGGCAGAAATGGACCCATCATAGGGACACCTGGGTGGCTCAGACCATTAAGCATCTAACTCTTAGTTTCAGCTCAAGTCATGATCTCACTGTTCATGAGATGGAGGCCTGCCTTGAGCTCTGCACTGACTGCCTGGATCCTGCTTAGGATTCTCTCTCTCTGCTCCTCCCCTGCACACACATGCCACATTCTAAACAAACAAACAAACAAACAAACAAACATTAAGGAATAAAAGGGGCCAGCATGTTAAATGCACCAGATCACCCAAGCCAAGCTTAGGAACATCTTGGATGTTTATTTTTCAGTCTTTAATGCACTATCAAGTCCTCTTCTTTCTTAGCCTGAAGCTTCACTGATAACTCGCTTTACCCCATCATTCAGTTTCTGCCCAGGCTGCAGTTCTCTGCCATGTGCCCCGCTGCCTGCAACAACTCCCCTATCCCCCAGTCACTTCCACACTTCAGTCCAGTCTGCATTCCATTGCCAGGACCATCTTCCTAAACCCCCATCTCTTCTAGTTCTTTCTCACCAATGTAAAACATACTTTGGTTTTCCCTTTCTTCACAATAACAACAAATCACAATAATAGGAGTAGATTGCCCTAAGCATATTGTCCTCTCCAAATACTGCTATATGCACCACTTTTTGGCATCATCGTGTATTTGGAAAGCATGGTCTTCATGCAGCATCTTCAACCCCCTTCTTCAACCCACTGTACACTGGTTTCTTCTCCCTCCACCCTCCCCCACAAAGGCTGTGCCTCCCAAATCCATCCATATGCCTCCACTTGGGAAAAACCACAGCAAGATCCCATCCTTCCCCTTCAGGATCTTAGTGCAACTAAGAACACAATAACCAAGCTCTCTGGGAAACTCCCCTGGCCAGCTTTTAAGATAACACTCTTGGGGTACCCTGGGGAGTTCTTTTGGTTAAGCATCTGACTCTTGATATTGGCTTAAGTCATGAGATGGAGCACAGAGCCTGCTTAGGATTCTCTCCCTCTATCTCTCTACCCCTCCCCTGCTCATGCTGTCTCTGTCTCTCTCTCTCCCTCTCTCAAAATAAACAAATACACTTAAAAAAAAATCATACTCCTAGACATCCTCCCTTAGATCATTATTTTCTGTCTTCTTTTCCAAACTCCCCTCCTAAACCTCAAACTTTCATCTTCACCAGGTTCCATCCTAAGTGATACTTCCATCTTTCTATCCCCAGTGCCCAACCTGATGGCATCCCTTGCACACAGAACCCCTTAATCAATGTTATTGGCTCACAGGTTGTTTTCAGATTAATGATGATCTATCTATCCAAATCTCCCCACTGCCTGCAGGGTAAAGTTCAACTCCTCAGCCTGGAATTAAAAGCTTTCAGAGCACCTGGGTGGCCCAGTCACTTCAGGGCCCAACTCTGGATTTTGGCTCAGGTCATAATCCCATGGTCAGTGCATTGGATTCTCCACAGAGGTGGAGCCTGCTTAAGCTTCTCTCTGCCCTTCTACCCCACTCATGTGCACTCTCTCTCTCCCCCTCTCTCTTCCTCACATAAAAAATAAATGAATAAAGAAAGCTTTCTACCATCCATTACTTCCCTTCCTATTACACCTGTCCATTTCCCTTCTCCAACACAGACCTTTCCTTAGAAATCCCCCACTGCCCCTCCTGACTGTCCCAATTCTGGACTCCAAGACTTTGCTCAAGTAGTTTCTGTGTCCTGATAGACTCTTACCCTCTACCCTTTTATGCCTACACAAGCCATACCCCTCTTCCATGATCAGGCTCAAATTCTCTCCTCAAAGACCTGACCACTCAAAAGAACGGCCATCTTGCCCTCCTTATACTTTCCACCATTTCTTCTTGATAATACATTTGGATGCACACTTTCATGGTTACTTACCTGTCTGGGCTGGGATCTGGGAGGAAGAGAAGAGTATATGTGTCTATAGTGGGGACGGTGATGGGGACTATGAAGGAGTGTGTGTCCATACACGAGGTCCAGGGATTGTTTCCTTAGGAGACAATATACTCATCACTTGCTAATGGACATCCATTACTGTAAAGTACAGCAACAGACCACCACTTGGGGTATACTCAGTAGAAACTGATTTTAGGGGCACTTAGGTGGCTCAGTCAGTTGGGTGTCTGATTTTGGCACAGGTCATGATCTCACAGTCATTGGATTGGGCCCCACATTGTGCCAGATGCTGGGCATGGAACCTGCTTGAGATTCTCTGAGCCTTTCCCTTGTGCTCTCCTGCACTCTCTCTCTAAAATAAAATAATAAAATAAAATAAAATAAAATAAATAAAATAAAATAAAATAAAAACAAGTATCTCACATTCTGAAAGAATGACAGGAAGGAAGGAAGGAAGGAAGGAAGGAAGGAAGGAAGGAAGAAAGAGAAAGAAAGAAAGAAAGAAAGAAAGAAAGAAANTATGCTATTAGGAAGTGGGCCTTTAGGACACAATTAGGTCATGAAGGTGAAGCCATCATGAGTAGGATTAATGTCCCTATAAGAAAAGACACAAAGAGGTTGCTTCCTCTCTCTCTGCCCTCTGTCCTGTGTGGCTATGAGAAGTCAGCAGCATCCAGCTCAGAAGAAGTTTCTCACCAGATCCCGCCAGGGCCGGCACCGTGGTCACAGACTTCCAGCCTCCAGAACCATGAGAAATATATTTCTGTGGTTTAAATGACACCCAGCCTATGGTATTTTGCACCAGCAGCCCAAACTGCCTATGCCACGATCCGTTCCATACTCTCCAACACAAAACCCTGGGTATGCAGTGTACAGCCTGAGGCTCCCTGAGGGATTGGGAGAGGAAATCATCCAATGATTTCCTCCTTGGTCCATCAGCTGATAAAGGGATAAATAAACTGTGATATATACATATAGTGGAATATTATTCAGCCATAAAAAGGAATTAAATTTTCATATATGCGAGCATATGGATGGAAACTGAAAGCACACACAGAAAGACCAGACACAAAAGAATAAACATGGTGTGATTACACGTATATTTGAGATACTTAGGATAAGACAATTCATGAAGTCAGAAAGAAGAACAGAGGTTATGGGGGGGGCAGGGTAGAGGGGTGGATGGGGGAAAGTGAAAGTCACTGTTTAATGGATAGAGTTTTTGCTAAGGATGATGATAAAGTTCTGGGTATACAATAGTTACACAACACTGTAAGTGTATTTAATGCCACAGAATGGTACACTTACAAATGGCTAAAATGATAACTATTAAGTTATATATATGTTACTACTAAAAAAAAAAAAAACACACAACAAAGTAAATAAGGCCCCCTGGTGAGCAGACTGTGAAGGCAGGAAGCCTCGTTGGCCTTGCGTGGCAACCGCTTTACCTCCTCCCTCTGGACTGCACACCCACAGGTGACCCCAGCCAGCTGAGACACAGAAAGTCTCACATAGTCTCACACTGTGCTGACCCTTCCTTTGGCATCTTCACCAGTGGGCAATTCCTCCCCAAGACACAATGTACCGGAAATGTGAAACTCACCAGAGCATGTCAGCAGCGAAGCTTCTCTGCAAGGGGAAGAAAAAAGGCTTTAGGCACCAGGAGACTTTACCTCTCTCTTTAGTAGTAGGTCATGTCGATCAAGAATCTCCCATCCTTTGGGTTTCTGCCCACCTAGTGAGAAAATAACACCTACCTTGCAGGGCTATTGTGCTCTTTTGTACTCAACAGAACTACAATACATAAAATATTTGCAATGGTGTCTAGCACAAAGCAGATTCTCAATAATGGTTGTTAATAGTCCTTATTTTTACTATCTTATTAATAGTTGTAAATAGTCATTGTTATTATTGGTCTAATCTCTTTACTTTACCAGCACTCTGCCTCCCAAGAATGGAGTCCAGAAAATCATCTTTCAGACATCATCAGGAAAACTGACACTTGTTCTCATTGGCTGAATCCCCGAGAATGAGGAACTGTATATTTCTCAGAGATCTGACAGTTCTGTACAGGAAAGAACACACTGCAAGCCAGTGACTGGTGTTGGCAGTCACAGAGAGTGACAAAGGAACAGACCTGGGGAGAAGAGGTTCAGGACCACTGAACTTGGATACTCAATGAGTGATGAACTTTTCTAGACACCCCCAGGCAGTGGCAGTCTCAACATTTTTGGAGACTGGAACAGCCACGCCATTGCAGTCCGTGATACCACATCTAAACCTAAAATAACATGACTGACAAACACCCCAGAAAATGAGGGAATAGCACTCGTCACGCATTTCACACGCAGCTCTCAGATGATAGGAGCCTTTCCCGTAAAAGAGGACTGTCTGTCCTTCACACGCATTCTCTGGCCGAGGTGTGTGTGTGAGGTAACTTCAAGCAGAGATAATGAGGGAAATTAGGGATGAAAGAATTATTAGGTCAGCAGGCCCACTGCAATATTCAGGAGAAGTTAATTGGATCTTTAAAATGAAAAACGTAAAACGGGAAAAGTAGAGACTTCTCTGTGCTGAGCACTCACAGAGCAAAGTCAAGTGACACGCACCATCTTCAGGTTTAGAGGCAGAGAGGGGGTCGAGAACATTTTTCCACATTGGGAGGAAAAGGCTCCCTGAATTTCCTGCATGGATGTCCTCTTTGCCCTTCACCCACGTTATGCCTGTGACCATGCTCCAACGCAGTGCTGACAGAGAGAAACACAAGAACCTTGGGGAAATCGTGCAAACAGTGCAGCGTGTGAAGGAATGGTGGGAGAGTATCATTTATTGGAGGCCCCAAGGAACACTGCTTGAAGAGGCCAAAGTTACCAGGTAGAAGGAAAACCACTCTCTTCTTAAGGGGAAAAAAGCAGAAATATTGGGTTAAATCATTTATTGTGTCTTTTGCTCAAACTTGATATCCACATGGAATCGCCACGGAGAAATGCCCACACACCATGAATTATAGAAACACATCTGAAAGATTCTGGATGGATCATTCAAGTAACTTAAATGCTCTCGAGACTTACAAATACATAAAAATATTTGAGGCTAAAATGAGAGAAAAGTGAAAAATCTTGAAAGCATCCAGCTTCAGGTACTGTCTTTATATCTTTGATAAAGAGTCTAATTTAGTATTTTACGTTATCCAGCACATATTTGGTAATACAGCAATTTCCACATAACCAATGATGGGAATAGGAATAAGATATAAGAGGGAATGCTGAATATATTTTAGATTTATCAACGTCTATTTCCAATACATATTGTTATATACACACATACACACACACACACACACACACACACACACAAAGGTATAGATGCATATACATGTAATAGAACATAATATTCATCACAGATGCCCTATAAGTTAATCATTTCAAAATTCTTTAGAGGCACTAATTTACCTAATATCCATAACTCCCCAAGAAGCAGGTATTATCAGCATCCATATTTATACAAAGAAACCGAAATGAAAGAAGTTACTAACTTGGGCAACATTTCCTCCAGAGCCCATTTGGAAGACAGACTCCAGAATCTATGTTCTTAACCAACAGGAAAAATGACACAAACACAAGGTGTAGCGAACACTTGGACCTGGGCATTTCCATGTCTAAATTAGGCACTGAGTGGGCCTTTTGTTATCCACTGAACACCTTGAAACAATTCCAATAAATGCTCAAATAAACAACTGGGGAAAAAATGGTTCGAAAATTAAACTAGTTCGAAAAAAATGGGGAAAATCTGGGATAAGATAATCCACTGGGGTTTGAACACATTCTGTTAAATATTTTTTCTTCCTCTTGTCTTTAAAACTGTTTGGAGTTTTCATGAGCTGTAAAGACTCAAGGGAACAAGTCAAAGTATCCTTGCAGAAATTCTGAATACCACTAAAATGAGCTGTCAGCCATAAATCAGTATCTAGCTATTTTCCAACCTATTTATAAAAGTGTAGCTGTGAAATACATCTAAAATACAAATCTGAGCACGTTTATCTGAAGATGGTACTTTTAGCAACAACCTTTTCAAACAAACAAATGCTGACTGTCTAAAGCAAAATAATTGCATTGTGTCAAAATGTTGGAGGAGTACTATTTACGTCACCCGTGAAGCTGGTATGATAAATAGTGGAATTTCACTGGATGGCAGCTTCATTCCAGCTCCCCAAAGGCTTAACGCTAACACCAGCCCAGATCTGATTTTTATTGAAAGAAAAAGAAACGGGTCAGAACCAGACGACGTTTCTGGATTTCCAGGCAATGTTCTCAGAGGTACTAACATTTCATGCTCAAGATGAATCCAAGACTTGGTGATTCGCTCTAGCATATGTTCTCTATCATATTCCAAATCAATTTTCTTTTCAGAGGCATTAGTCTATTGTTCTAGAAATTAGACAAATGCCACATGTTTCCAGTGCCCCTCCTATGCTCGCTCTCAACAACTGCATATTAGCTTTATTCAACAAAATCAACCAGGAAAAATCAATACAAAAAGAATTTTCAGGCTCTTTGAAGCTCAAGATTTATAGAAAAGTAAACCAGAACTATAGGAGGTTCTGAGCAATTGCAGATGTCGCTTATTAGTATTGCCTTATTCGACAACATTTTTTTGTTCACTGGTTCACTGTCATATATGTTTAGCTGGGAAGCTCTGGGCATTTTGTTTAATTATAGCTGACAACCTGATACACATAGGGAAGTCTGATTTCCATTACAATTCATAGCTTTTAAGTAGAAACTAGGGATAATCTAAAAATAAGAGATCTCTGAAGTGCTTTTAAGTGGTGCAGGGGGAGCCATGTTTTTTTCTAAGTGCACAGAAATTCTCTGATTTCTCTACCAACAATAAAACATAGCATTTAGGGGCACCTTGGTGGCTCAGCTGGCTAGGCATCTGACTTCAGCTCAGGTCATGATCTTAGAGCTCCTGAGTTCGAGCCCCGCATTGGGCTCTGTGCTGACAGCTCAGAGCCTGGAGCCTGCTTCAGATTTTGTGTCTCCCCCATCTCTGCCCCTCCCCCACTTGTGCTCTGTCTCTCTCTGTCTCAAAAATAAACATAAAAAAAAAAAGAAAACATAGCATTTAAAAACAATAGCACTGAAAGTTCTGCCCAATCATGTAAGTCAAAGTCTTGATTTCAAACATTTTACATATATGTACATATATGTATACACAAACACACACATATATATAATAAGAAATGTAAGTGGACAATGGTCCTCTTTTATTTTTTTTATTTTTATTTTTTTTTTAATGTTTTTATTTATTTCTAGGAGAGAGAGAGAGAGACAGCGTGAACAGGGGAGGGTCAGAGAGAGAAGGAGTGACAGACTCTGAAACAGGCTCCAGGCTCTGGGCTGGCAGTCAGCACAAAGCCCGACGCGGGGCTCGAACCCACGAACCGCGAGATCATGACCTAAGCGAAAGTCGGACGCTTAACCGACTAAGCCACCCAGGCGCCCCACAATGGTCCTCTTTTAAAAAGGTAATTCAACATCCACATAGGATGGTAAAGACAACTACTAATTTTGCCATCATGCTATATTCCAAAGGCAAAAAAAAAAAAAAAAAAAAACCATTATTTTTTGCTCTAAGTAAAACCAAAGAAAGGTCAAAAGACTATTATTGAACACAACTTCATACCCTGAGTTATGGATTTATGTTACTGTGGTTTTTCAGAATGCACTTTGTAAGAATGTGTTAAAGTATAATTTGCAAGCTTTTGGGTACTCTGACTTTATGCTCACTGTGAGCAGTAGAAGTCCAGAGAGTATAGCAGAAACCTGTCTGTAGTTGGTAGGGTCAGTGTCTGCCCACAGAGTCATTCCATCCAGGGTACCGGGTGCTTTGTGCATTGGGTGTAGTCTTAATAAAAACATTTCTGATCAAGAAACGAGGGCAAAGAATTGTATACACTTGCCCTAGAACCACATGATGCCACATGAACAATGGTTGCTGGCCCCAAACTTAGATCTTTCTGACTGTGAAGCTGTGCTCTTTCTTCTAAATCATGTTGCTCCCAAATGTTAATCAATGGCGCCCATCCTGATGCAAATCACTCAATGCTGCTTGCATCATCATTTTTAAAAGCCACAATAAGGTGTCATGAGGATGTTAACTAGACTTATTGTGGTGATCATTTCCTAAGATATACAAACATCAAATCATTAAGTTGTACATCAGGAAATGAATATAATGTTACATGTCAATTATATCTCATTTAAAAAATGATAAAATTATATGACAGGTAATCTCAAATTCCTGGCAAAAATGATAAATGTAATTTAAAAATAAGTAACTTCGGGGGCACCTGGGTGACTCAGTTGGTTAGGCGTACGACTCCTGATTTCAGCTCAGGTCATGATCTCACAGTTCATGAGCTTGAGCCCTGAGTGGGGCTCTGTGCTGACAGCATGGAGCCTGCTTGAGATTCTCTCTTTTCCCTTCTCTCTCTGCTTTTCCCTGTGCATGCTTTCTCTCACAAAATAAATAAATAAACAAATAACCTAAAAGAACTGTGGAATAGAAAGGAAAGTCTTAAGCTAATGGCTCCCCTTTACCACTCTAACCACCTACCATATTAAAGTTAAAACCATTCTAGTATAAATCTCATTTATTTTGGATTCCTTTGTGTTAGTTTAACTGGGAATTTCCAGGAAGAGAAGTGTATGAAAGAGAGGTAATATATTTTCTAACAGTGATACAAGTTCCTCTCTGTTAATACAATCAGCATACCAGTCACTTGATTCGCTTAAATGATTTATTTTGCAAATGCACAGACCTTGGAAGGCAGGAAAATACATTTAGGAGATCTATCCAGCAATGTGAAACAGGTCTATACGTTTAGAGAGGTGGGGGTCTATAGATCTATTTGGAAGGTAATTTTATAAAGTACGATATAAAATTTGAAATTTTAAAAATGGAAAGTTATTAATGCTAATGTTCACTCTATTCTTTATCTGCTTTCAGGAAAATGTGAGTTATTGATCCTTTTGTATACAATATATACGTGGTTTATATTTTACGTTATGAAATTTTCCCCTAAATTATGACAATTTCATTATTTTGTATTGTATTTTCTTCCTGCACGATCTTATTTCAAACGATTAACAATTCAGCTATGAGGTTTTTTGGGGGTTTTTTTTTCCAGAAAATGTACCAGCAGATCTCAACGAACTACCTGGCTACTTTCTACGACACCTCCCTCTTTCAGATATTTTTTTTTAAATGGGACCTCTATAAGTCTGCCTCCTCATCAAAACCACACATTTTGAAGAAATGTAGGATTCTGCTCAGAGAGGCAGGTCATGAAATTACTCAGCACCCAATGGAAAATGTTTTCAATGGCTTCGAGAATCCTGATGAACCAGCCACACATCAGTGAAGATGGTGCTTGTTTCTGCTGCAAGTCTCACTATTTGAACCGGATAATGTCGAAAACTCCACAAAACTGGTTTGCTGGAGATGCTCACAGTTCGTTTCTGTGATGTGTAAGTTACCAAATTTTAAAGTTGCATGAGGAATGCATAAACACCCCCATCAAACATCCCAGGAGGATCTCATTCATGGAAAGAAAAGCAAAGGTCTCCGTGTCACAGCTGTGATGTTAACCAGGAGGCAGGACTTCCTCCAAGGCAGACACGCGGCATAAGGGTTACAACTCACAGGCTTGCTATTTAGGACTGAACAAAATGCACCATAAACTGAAAACCTTTATATTATTGCGTTGTCGTGTGTTTTAGATGAATTTAAGTACTTTCTTTTTACCTTTTAAAAAGGTAACATGTTCCTATAACGTATGCTAGAGGTTGAGACCAGCTACGTAGACATTTGGGAGGCTCCTTTTACGAAGGGAGACATTCAGATTCAGAGTCAGAAATATTTGTGTCTACACCCTACAAATATATAACTCTAAGCCCTTTGGGTAAGAAGACACAGACTTTATACAAGAATATTATAGATATTTTATTTAAAAATATCCTAGGGGCACCTGGGTGGCTCAGTCGGTTAAGCGTCAGACTTCAGCTCAGGTCATGATCTCACGGTTCACGGGTTAGAGCCCACCTCTTGCTCTGTGCTGACAGCTCAGGGCCTGGAGCCTAATTCAGATTCTGTGTCTCCCTCTCTCTCTGCCCTCCCCTACTCGTACTCTCTCTCTCAAAAATAAATAAACATTTAAAAAAATAATAATAAAAAGAAATATACCAAAAAATTAAGTAAAGCTAGTTTTTAATTTCCTGATTGTTTTCTTTTCTACATGCATTTAGGAAATGTCATTAAAACATGGGCTTTGAACAGTGAGCTAAGGCCATATATGAGGGTTAAGATTAAGAAGACATAATAATAGCCACTTACTCTAAATAACTAAATGTATACAGTTATAACAATATTTTTTAAAAAAACCGTCACCACATGCCATGAACTGTTTTAATCACTTTATATTTATTTAATACATATATTTAATATATATATATAGATATACACACACACACACACACACACTTTTTTTGAGAGAGTGAGAGAGAACATGAGTGGGAGAGGGGTGCAGAGAGAGAGAATCCCAGGCAGGCTCCTTGCTCTCAGCACAGAGCTTGATGTGGGGCTCAAACCCACAAACCATGAGATCATGATCTTAGCCAAAATCAAGAGTTGGACATGACTGACTGAGCCACCCAGGCGCCCCACATGGAACTTTCTAAGCACAAGATTTAGGGGACCACACAGGTCAGTTTCCCATGAAGCCAGCTCTGTTTCTCCTTAACATACATTCCTACAAACACACACAAAGCCCGTGGGCTTTCATTCTGGGACCACAAGTACCACAAACAATGTCCCACACATTATTCAGAAGATGATGATCCAATGTAACTCTCTGAACTAAGATTTTCAAACTAAGCCTTTAAAGATAACATCGTGGTTTTTAAGGGCCCCGATCCAACTTTTTTAAAAAACTGTTTTTAATGTTTATTTTTGAGAGAGAGAGAGAAAGCAGGGGAGGGGCAGAGACAGAGGGAAACACAGAATCCAAAGCAGGTTCCAGGCTGTCAGCACAGAGCCTGACACAGGCCTTGAACTTACAAACCGTGAGATCATGACCTAAGCCAAAGCAGTACCTTAACCGACTGAGCTACCCAAGGCCCTCATTATAATTTTAAACATAGCTAATTCACAAGCATCCTTTTGTTTGCTAGTTTTCTCAAAATAAAACGCATTTGTAACAAAAGGTATCAATGCAATGTGTCCACTAATTCTCTTCCATTCCTAAATTAAAAAAAAAAAAAAAGCCACAGCTTGCACTTCCACTGTCTTCTTTGTATGTTTCAAAGGCTCCCCACCAGTTGAAGTACATCATTATTTGCACCATCTGTGCAGGGGCAAGAAACGCATTATTATCCAAGCCAGTGCTAAGGGTGTTCTAGCAAGAAAGGAGCCAACTCCAAGTCGTCAGAGAAAGGTTATGCAGAAAAGCTCCTGCCAGAAAACTCGCTGTTTCCTTCTCTTTCTCTCTCTCTCTCTCTCTCTCTCATTTGAAATTCATGAAGATGAAGGGGAGCTTTTGTTTCCCATCAATGAGATGAGCCTTAATACACTCTTGCCAAAAGCAAGCTAACACAGAGTAATTGTTTTTCATCTAAATTGCATGTCCAACCTGCTTAGTCTTCAAAGAACATAGATGCTACCGCTTTGATACCCAACTGCAAAATGACAAAGGAGAGGGCACAAGGCACATAGGCACGATGAGAATTTTTAATCACCCCCTATCTATCTGCAAGCCCTGGAACTCTGAGGCAGTAAGAAGGAGAAAAGAGAGGAGATTATTCATAAGGTAGATAAAGTTCCATATTTCATTCGAGACCAACTCCTTTTTTTTTTAAGGAGGAAAAAGTGATTTAGAAGGAATTAAGATTCCCCAAGGTGTTTTTAATCTCTTTTCACTCCAGGGCCAGGTGCCTCATGTAGCACTTAAAAGAGTTTCAAAAATGAAAGTAAATGCCTAGAACACAAAAAAGAGATATCCATCTACACAAAGCATCTGCCTTTGTTTAAGAAAAAAGTAGTTTCAGCTTTATGAACTTCACATCCAGACATTTTATAATTTTGATGCTTTAGTTCTTAGAGACTTTTGCTCTGTATGTACTACAGTCAATACATAAGAAGGTGCAAAAATCATCAATATCTATTATATATACATATATTTTTGTATATCAAGCCTTCTTTTATGTCATCGAGTGAGGTCTCATTTAATTGCACAGAACTATAGAGTGTTTGCAAGGAGGTGTATGTGATGTGAATAAAACCACCCGAAGAGATGGGATGCTCAAATCTGCTACTTACACACCATTTTTAGCAGGCAGAATGCCATCAAAACCTGGGTAGGTTTTGTCATTGATTCCTGGGCTCCACTGTGTAACCAGGTGCTGAGACAAAAGATTCGATTCTGTTTATTGCGTTTGTTCCAGTTAATTTAATTCTTCTTGCCTGGTTTAAACTTCTATTTTATAATTATGTGCCTGAGTTCCATCAGGACTCAAGTGCCACTACGCCTTTGCTTGCACTTAGACAACACACACACAAACTAACTTGAGTCTGTGGGCTGTCTGTAAATAGTGGTACTGTCCTACATAATGTCAACAGCACAAGTTTTTGACCCTAGACAGCCAGGAACAAAAATAATCTCCTTGCACAATGACAAACAAGAGGCAAGGTACTAGTAAGTACATGAGGCTGAGGGAGGCAGAGTGGACGAAAGCATGTGGGTAGAGATGTGAATGCTGGTGTCGGCTCTGCAGTTAAACGCGCTGTGCAGCTAAGTCCACAGTACCTAAATCCTGAGTTTTGAGGTCACCTGCAAACCAAAAGCCTTGGACCATCTCTAAAGTTATTCTTCCAGTACTAAAGGTCTGCAGTTTCAGTCTCAGTGCTGTCCTCTCTTACTGGAGAATCAATTTCACTTTGGGAATAGAAAGGGCTTTTTTTTTTTCAGTGCAGGTTTGGGGAGGAAAACAAAGGAACTTTATTGACTATGGCTTTTACATGAAGGAAATAGCCTATAATTACTAAGATGTTATTAAACACGAGAAAGCATTGACATTAGGCAAGGGCTTTGAAAATAAAATGTCAGCTTACAATGCTTATTCTATAGGTCTGTATTTGTCTAGACTCAAACTGGAGAAAGAGAGAGATGCTGGATACAGATGTTTACTAGAGACCCATCAGCTGGCCTCTTGTAACACAAGTAGAAATGCTGTGAGAAATTTCTGCGAAACCATCTTATGATACAGAAGTTGGATACTACACGCATCAAGATCCAGGTATTTCTCTGGGCAGAAAATATGAACAGACACTTCTCCAAAGAGGACATCCAGATGGCCAACAGACACATGAAACAATGCTCAGCATCCCTCCTCATCAGGGAAATACAAATCAAAACCACACTGAGATACCACCTCACACCAGTCAGAGTGGCTAAAATGAGCAAATCAGAGAACTCTAGATGCTGGCGAGGATGTGGAGAAACGGGCACCCTCCTACACTGTTGGTGGGAATGTAAACTGGTACAGCCCCTCTGGAAAACAGTGTGGAGGTTCCTCAGGAAACTAACAATAGAACTCCCCTATGACCCAGCAATAGCACTGCTAGGAATTTACCCAAGGGATACAGAAATGCTGATGCATAGGAGCACATGTACCCCAATGTTCATAGCAGCACTCTCCACAATAGCTAAAACATGGAAAGAGCCTAAGTGTCCATCAACAGATGAATGGATCAAGAAGATGTGGTTTATCTATACCATGGAATACTACATGGCAATGAGAAACCATGAAATCTGGCCATGTGTAGCAACATGGATGGACCTTGAGGGTGTTATGCTGAGCGAAATAAGTCAGGCAGAGAAGGACAAATATCATAGGTTTGCACGTATAGGAGGATTAGGAGGAACTTGACGGAGGACCAAGGGGGAGAAGAAGGGTGGAAATGGTGGGGGAAAGGGAGAGAGGCAAACCATGAGAGACTCTTGAATGCTGACAAAAACTGAGGACTGATGGATGTGGGGGGGTGGGGGATGGGCATGGAGGAGGGCACTCGTGGGGATGAGCACTGGGTGTTACGTGGAAACTAATTTGACAATAAACTATTTGTAAAAAAATAAATTAAAAAAAAAAAGATCCAGGTATTTCTCAAGTACCCAACTCAGCTTCTGCATTAGCCAGGAAGTTGAAACTCCTGGCTGTGATTTTCAAAAAACAAAACAGACAAACAAACAAAAACACAATTTAATAAAATAAGGGAATTACTGATTTATGGAACCTAAATTTTCAGAGGTATCACTACCTTTGGGCATGGTTGGATCCATATGCTTGATATCACCATGGCTTGGTCTCTCTCTTTCCATTTCTTGGCTCTGTTTCCTAGACTGCTTCCTGCATTCTAGGCAGGCTTTTTGTATTAGGTAGCCGTGTGCTACCTAGCACCTCTATCCTTAAATGAAGGCTAGGCAGGAGAAGAACATCTATCAGCTTCAGATCACAATCTGAATATTACAGTTTGTTCCTCTATCTTTAGTTAAATTGGAATAAGTCAGGCCAGTTGACATTGTGTAGTGATTTGACACCCAAGCTGAAAATCTCCAAAGAAGGCAGTATCCCTATGGCAATTCTTTAGGGACAGTATCGCCCCTCAGTCTCTGCTACCATGAAATATTTCATTTTACAACGAGCTCTCTTTGGCCTGATGTAATGGTGTCTTTAATGAAAATGGTCACAAAATCCCTTTACGTTGCCCCTGTCCACAGAAAGACAAATACTATGTTCTAGATGTCAAGAAGTATAATGAAAAGAGAAATCTGGAAGACAAGGATTATGGTTCTGACGCTATCAGTCTGAAAAGTCCTTTAGACCCTCAGTTTGGTGAGCCCTAAAGAGTGCTGAATGAAGTGATTCTACCGCTTGTTTCAGGTTCTGCAATGTTAGGGATGCATATAAGTCTGACCTTGCTGTTACAATGTTGCAGGTTTTATTTTCTGCTTTCTTGATATTTTTCCCTGAATAAGGAAACCGCGTAGTTCAGGACCCTAAGAAACACTGACTGCTCTGTAGGTTAGAAACCTTCTACAAGAGATGAAAGCATTCAGAAGTTTTGCAGAAAGTAAGTAGGTAAGCCAAGGGGCTGATTATCCAGGGCACGTAGGCTTCCACAGGAAAATTAGCAAGTAGAGAAAGCAGTGAACCCAGCCTCGATACAAACTGAGTACCCACGTATTGATCTTCTGTCTGACTGGGTCATGCGGTTGCTAGTATACATTAAGTAGGGAAAGGACCGAAAATTACATTAATTCAAATGGCTAAATCAATATTTAACAATGCAGTTAGTGGTAGTTGACCTTAAATGCACCTATAATAAAACAAAGGTGATTCAGGCCAGCCTCCAGCATATGCCATTCAGAAATATGAATTAATGCAGAACAGATACGTTAAAGAACCTTACTAACACAGCCACCTTTGCAGACCAGGCTGACTGCAAGAAGGTCGAAGCTTCTGTCTTAACAAAGGCAACTTGAATTTTATTCACGTGATGCTGTGTCTTCATTTATCACCTCTCTCCTTTGTCTCAAGGCTTCAACAGCCTTTGGTCTCAGCATATTTAAAAGGAGGAAAGGGATTTCTACAACTATCTCCCCAGAAAACTATAAATCTTTAGTGATAGCTTTGTAACCTTGAGCACTCTCTTCATGAGCAAACATAGATGTTACCAATTGTTACTCTAGAAAGCCTGTCTTACTGTAACATGATTTGCATATCTTTACATGCAAACATATCAGTTTGTACTCTACTGGTATTAAGGATTCCTGAAATAAGTTTGCTTATATTAAAAAGAATGGGGAAAAGAAAAAAATAATAAGGAAGGAACAAATCGAGGCAATCTCTTCAAGATGTCGGAGAACAATCTCAGATGTTTATTAGCTATCAGGCTCACAGATGTGAGACTTTTTTAAATTGCCTTGCTTAAAAAAAAAAGTGCCTTGCTGCCTGCAAAAATACCTTAAGCTATAGCGCATTAGAGTTATCACTACTAAGGACTTGGTGACAACTTTAAGGAAAAGGTCAATCTAAGAATCTTTTTCAATATACCTTAAGGCAGCAAGAGGCTCCAGGGAATGCCCACAGGAGAAGAGGAAAGTTTCCATCATTTTGTGACCCAAAGGCACCGATGCCAATGGTGCCATTTCCTCCATGCTCTGGCTTGGATGCAAGGACAAATGTGTGATAATTAGAAATCTCCCCTGAGACATTTCCCTTTGATTTGTTGTTTGGTGATGACTTGAGTTCCTCTGCAGCCTGGCTTCTCCCAGGTTTGTCTGCTGGTTACCATGGCAACACGGCTCAGCACATCCTAGGAGCTAAATCAGCATTCTGCCTCATGCAGGCTCCCGGCAGCAGAACTTCACTGAGAATTGGGCAGTAAGCTTCCAGGTTGAATGTAAAACCAAGTGCTGAAAATACGATCATACATTTGAAAGGGTGGAGGAACATTCAACAGAACAAGATCACAATCTCTTTGTCCTCAAGAACAGAGAACGAATATCTGATATTCCATAGGTATAGCCAAAAGCCGTCTGGTCGGGGTGGGATGGGGAGAGGAGGGTGCTGGCTCCCAGCTAATGCCAAGCTGCTTTTGATGCCAAGAAAGCCAAGCAATAGCTTAGCTCCTGGGAATTTTTTCTGTCCGGGGCATCTCACATACAAACCACTAGGCACATCCACCTTTTCCCATATCCTCTATGTCCAAAGAATCACTGATTTTAAGCATAATTGTAGAAATTCACAGTGGTAAGTGCATGAAGTTCATAGTGATAAATGCCTACATCAGGAAATAAGAAAGATCCTCAAATACACAATCTAACTTTGCATCTCAAGGAACTAAAAAAAACAAAAAAAACAAAAACAAAACACAAATGAAGCCCAAAGTTAGTAGAAGGAAGGAAGTAACAAAGATTAGAGTGAAAATAAATGAAACAGAGACTAAAAAGACAATCGAAAAGAACAATGAAACTAAGAGCTGCTTTTTTTAATGTTTTTTTAAATTTATTTTTGAGAGTCAGAGAGACAGCGTGAGCAGGGGAGGGTCAGAGAGAGATGGAGACACAGAATCCAAAATAGGCTCCAGGCTCCGAGTTAGCGGTCAGCACAGAGCCCTACCCGGGGCTCGAACCCACAGACCGTGAGATTATGGCCTGAACTGAAGTCGGACACTTAACTGACTGAGCCAACCAGGCACCCCAAGCTGTTTTTTAAGATAGCGCAAAGATGATAAACCTTTAGCTAAACTCAGCAAGAAAAAAAGGGAACTTGGGGCACCTGGGTGTCTCAGTCAGTTGAGCGTCCAACTTCGGCTCAGGTCATGATCTCACTGTTCGTGGGTTCGAGTCCCACATCGGGTTCTGTGCTGACAGCCCAGAGCCTGAAGCCGGCTTCAACTTCTGTGTCTTTCTCTTTCTCTGCCCCTCCGCTGCTCATGCTCTATCTCTGTCTCTCAAAAATAAAATAAACATTAAAAAAAAACAAAAAAGGATTTAAAGACAAAGAAAAAAAGAAGACTCAAATAAATAAAATCGGAAATAAAAGAGACACTGCAACAGATACCACAGAAATATAAAGATCATAAGAGACTAGTATGAGCAATTATATACCAACCATTTGGACAACCTAAAAAAAAAAAAAGGATGAATTCCTAGAAACCTACAACCTGCCAAGACTGAGTCATAAGGAATAGGAAAGTTAAACAGACCAAATGCTAGTAAGGAGACTGAATTCATCAAAAACCTCTAAGAAACCAATGTCTAGGACTGGATGGCCTCACTGGTGACTTCTACCAAACATTTAAAGAGTTACTACCAATCCTTCTCAAACTCTTCCAAAAAATAGAAGAGGAGGGAACATTTCCAAACTCAATTGATGAAGCCAGGATTACCTTGATAACAAAAGCAGAAAAGGACACCAAAAGAAAAGAAAATATAGGCCAATATCCCTAATGAACAGAGACGCAAAAATCTTCAACAAAATATTAGCAAACCAAATTCAACAGTATATTCAAAGGATCACACACTGTGATCAAGTGGGATTTATTTCATGGATACAGGGATGATTTAACGTCTACAAATCAATCAGTGTGATACACTACATTAACCACATGAAGGAAAAAAAATCATGATCATCTCAACAGATACAGAAAAATGTTTGACAAAGTGTTAAAATTAGTTTTTTTTTTGAAAAAAAGCTTTAGACGAAAATTAAACTGAGTGTTAAAAATTATCAAGATTGACTTACTTTGTACTTTTCCCTATACACTTGTTTATAATTAGAAAAATTAAAACTCAGAAAATATTGATTACTATATTTCCCATCTCCCTGTCAATGATGCCTAAGAACAGTTACAAATTTACATTTACTGATAGACTTGGCTAAATATGCAGTCAAAGAAGTCACAGAGATAAAATGTTCATATAAATTATCCATGCAAATTATGAACTGCTTACAAAATACCTTTACTGTTTTCCTTTATCAAAACTATGCTAGGGACACGTAGGTGGTTCAGTTGGTTAAGCATCAGACTCTTGATTTTGCCTCAGGTCATAGTCGCACTGTTTGTGGGTTCAAGCCCCATGTGGGTCTCTGCACTGTCAGACTGGGATCTCTTTCCCTCTCTCTCTGCCCCTCCCCCACACTCTGTCTCTAAATAAATACATAAATAAACTAAAGAAATAAAAAATAAACACCTATGCTAGGGACATGCCAGGGTGGCTCAGTTGGTTGAGCATCTGAATATTGATTTCCACTCAGGTCATGATCCCAGGGTACTGAGATGGAGCTTAGTGTCCAGCTCTTACTGTGGTGAACCCTGCTTAAGATTCTCTCTCTCTCTAAAAAAAAAAAAAAAAAAAGATTCTGCCAATCACCTGTAAACTTCTATCAAAGGCCTTGTTAGGGATTCCTTGGTCTCTAGGAGGTTAAGGAGAAATGGGTTAATGCAAAGCAAGCAATCTCATTAGAAGAACAACTCAAAATTCAGTCCATATCATTTTTAGTAGCAAACACACTATTTTTAAGAACAAGACCTAATATTTGCCAAACAAATATTCAGATCTGAGATTCTGGTTAATCAAACACAAAACACATGCACTGATAAAAAACCAGTAATGTGTCATACAGAGAATAGACATTCACACTTGTAACAAATAGACATTGTGAGTCCCATTCAAAGCATGGAATTTCATTCCAGGATGCAACAAAATTTTCATAGTCAAGGGGAATTCTGCTTCTACTTAAGATGTGGAACAAGTGTTGGCCAACCTTTTCTGTAAAAGGCTAGATTGTAAATAATTTTTGCTTTACAGGCCATATGGTTTCTGTCACAATGACTCAATTTTTAGTCACAGAAAATATGTAAACAAAATGATCATGGCTGGGTTTCAATAAAACTGCATTTATGGAAACAGGTGATGGGTAGAATTTGGCCCACAGAGCAAAGCTAGCCAACACCTCATATGCAAAGTCACAAGTGAATGTTATTCTCACCCCAACAACGAGAGCAAGCTGAGTAATATGCAAAGAATACTCTTTTGAGCAGTGCCTGGGCATCTGTCTCTTGATTTTGGCTCAGGTCATGATCTCACAGTTCATGAGTTCGAGCCCTGCTTCAGGCTCCACACTGACAACACAGAGCCTGCCTGGGATTCTCTTTCTTGCTCTGTCTCTTCTCCTTCCCCACTGCTGCTCTCGAAAGAAGGAAGGAAGGAAGGAAGGAAGGAAGGAAGGAAGGAAGGAAGGAAGGAAGGAAAGAAAGAAAGAAAGAAAGAAAGAAAGACAGACACAAAGAAAGACACAAAGAAAGACACAAAGAAAGACACAAAGAAAGAAAAACTTTAAAAGAAGACATCAGAGAGACAGAGAGACAAAATCACTGGGTAAACTAACAAATTAAAAGGCAGAGTGACAAGAAGAGCCAAGAATCACTAATTATTTCACCTCTGAAAGAGCAGCCAGAAGAGGAAGAAACTACCATAGATGCAAATAAGAAGAAAAGCTACAAATTTAACAAAATCCTGAGAGCCAAAAAGGGTTGGTATACCAAGTTAGGGTCCCTGGGAGCCCCAGACACACAGAGTCTATGCTCCTCATCAACTTTTTCACAGGCCTAAACCAAGTAGTCATGAGAAAAGAATGGAGCTGAAGCCAAGGAATGGAGAGAGATCTGCTCTGTGGCACAGACATACAGGGCTTGCCTAAGTCTGGGGGTGGGAAAGGCACACAAGAGGAAACTTCCAGCACTTGGGATCCTGCACGAGCACAAGCCAGCAGCAGTGGTATGCTTCCTGCTTCTGATTCTTCTTTTTTCTTTTCATTTCTGATTCTTTAAATGCAGCAAAACATGAAGTCTTCTCGATTTCATTCCAGTCCCACATGTATCCTACCAAAAATACATCTCCATCACAAGATTCATCCAAAGAATTCAGATGTTGCCAACCGCTGTAACAAAATTGCCAAGTGAAAATCTGAAACCACTGTATTTGATCAGGTCGTTCGGTTATGCTCTTGCTTGGATGACTTTTCAAACTTGTTAATGTTGTTTTCAGGTATTAAAATTTAGCCAAAAAGCTGAGGTTTTGGTGTTAGGTTTGTTGAATTGTTGGCTTAAAGATTTTTAACTGATTTTGAATAACACGCAAAAGTTTTAGAGTGCTGACTTATAAAAATGTTTAATGTTATTGGGAGACATTTAGGTTGGCTTAAAAGTCAATGTTTGAAGGTTCGAACACCTCCAGTCTGATTAATGATGGGCACATGTAGAAACAGAAAGAGCTTACTGACAGCCTTATTTTGTTTTGTATACATCAGCTTTGCTACAAAAGTTTTGTTATTTTCTTACTTTTTGGATGATAACTATGGCTCTTCCAAAGTTCATTATTTTAATGTTGAACTTTGTTACTAAATCTTCCAGTATCATGGGCAAGAAGGTTGTTTGTATCACTTTCAACAAAATGAAATCATGGTAACTTTAATTCCATTAATGAAAGGAAAAAAATGACTCACTATTGGAATCACTGATTTCTGTGTACAGCATTGGAGAACACTCACAAAATATCGGCGTATATAACTGCACAGCTTTCTGCTAATGGAGCCAACACTGTGATAGCTACTGCTTCACTCTTGTACGTGCACAGGAAAACTTGAAATTGAGCACAATTAATTTTGAAGAAGACTCATGCGATCTAAAGAAGAGTCATACGTCACAGAGGCAATGTACCTTCGAGAGCTGCACATGTTTAATAACTGCCTTTGGGCAGAGTCTTTAAAAGTGCCGAACTTTTGAACCAGTTGCTGATGGTCCTTCAGTAAATCAGTGTCTTCTGGTTTTGTTGTGTGTGTTTTTTTCAGTTTTATTTATTTAAGTAATCTCTATACTCAAGATGGGGTTTAAACTCACAACCCGGAGATCAAGAGTCGCACGCTCTTACAATTAGCTAGTCAGGCACCCCTGTTGTTTGTGTGTGTTTTTTAATGGACTTCACTTCTTAGAGTAGTTTTAGGTTTCCAGCAAAATTGAGCAGAGGGCACAGAGACTTACCATACGCCTCCTGCCCCGCACATGCACATCCTCCCCATTATCAACACCCCCCACCAGAGTGGTACCTCTGATCAAAATCAATGAACCTACATTGCCACATCATTACCAAAGCCCATATTTACAGCAGGGCTCACTCTTGCTGTTGCACAATCTATGGATTTGGAAGATGTATAATGATGTATATTCACTATTACAGTTTAATACAGAGTAGTTTCACTGGCCTAAAAACCCTGTGTTCCATCTACTTAGTCCTCTCGCTCCTCCATCCCCAGCAACCACTGATCCTTTTACTGTCTTCATAGTTTTGCCTTTTCCAAAACGTCATATAGTTGGAATCAAAGAGTATGTAGCCTTTTCAGATCGGATTGGCTTCTTTTGTATAGTAATATGCTTTTGAAGTTCCTCCACGTCTTTTCATAGCTTGATGGCTCATTTCTCTTTACTGCTGAATGGTAGCCCAGTATCTAGATGTGTATAGTTTTTTTACCCATTCACCTACTGACAGATATCTTGGTTGCTTCTAAATTGGGGCAAGGATGAATAAAACCGCAATAAACACCCACTTGCAGGGTGTTGTGTGGACATAAGTTTTCAACTCCTTTGGGTAAATGCCAAGAAGCATGATTGCTGGAGTATGTTTAGTTCTACAACAAACTGCCAAAAGCCTTCCAAAGGGGCTGCACTATTTTGCATTCCCACCGGCAATGAATGAGAGTTCCTGTCACTCTACATTCACTTCAACATTTGGTGTTGTCAATGTTCTGAAGTATGGCCATTCCACATGATACATAGGTGCCAATCGGTGTATGGTGGCACTTCACCATTGTTTTAACTTGCATTTCCCAGTCTTCTAGTTTTCATGCGGTCAAGGGTACTGCTATGGTGGTCAAGGTAAATAGTAAATATTACCCATTCATATCCTGTTTGTTTGTTTGTTTATGTTTATTTACTTTTGAGAGAGATAGAGCATGATCAGGGGAGGAACAGGGAGAGAGGGGGAGACACAGTATCGAAAGCAGGCTCCAGGCTCTGAGTTGTCAGCACAGAACCCAATGTGGGGCTCAAACTCACAAACCGTGAGATCATGACCAGAGTCAAAGTCAGATGCTTAACTGACTGAGCCACCCTGGTGGCCCTCATTATCCAATTTAGTAGAAAAGTTTTAGTAAATTTTTGCCAGTAAAAATTTAATTTCTACTAGATATCTACTTCCATTTTTTGACGTCTTTGCAGACTAAAAGGTTTGCTGCAACCCCAACTAACAATTCTCCAGAGTTGGCATAAAAATATACTCAAAGTCATGCTTCTTCAGTGGAATAATTCTAAATGCACATTTTGTACTAATCCCAGAGTTTCTCTGCAGAATTAAGTTCTAATCATGTACTAAGGAAAATGGCTTACCTGTGCACTCTTTACGGGCCTCCTTCCTTTCCGATTCCCTCCTCCTCTCCCTTACTAGTATTACCTAATTTATTACTCCATATATAAAATACTTTCACTTGCATCCTTGTCTAAAGTTTGGCAAAACTAAGATTATCTGTAGATTTATACCATAAAGTGAATAATGGAATCTCTGTGTAAGAGCAGTCAGACTATTTCTCTCTGTGCACTTCGATTTCAGCACACATTTCATGAACACCTAACCCATAATTTCCCGTGACCCCCCTGAATGTCAAGTGCATGGCTACAAGTGCTTCAGACTGAAGCACTGGCCTCTGCACAACTGGCTAGTGCTCCAGGTGACCTGAAGGGGCAGCAGCACCAAATACTTCCACCACTGCTCAAAACTGGAAGGAGTTAGCTGTCTCTGGTCATTACTGACCAAGGACTCTCCATTCTTATCACTGAACACCCTGTAGGCTTGTCTTGAAAGGGAGATATCAGTGACATTGCCAACAGGCTGCTCATAGGTCTCACATATTTCTCGACAAGATCATGGACTAATCCAGAAGCACAAAATGGAGGTCTACTTAACACCTTTCAGCTTATTTTAAGGCAACTAACAATAATAATATTTCGTTTATTTTGAAATGCTAAACAGGGCACCAGGATACTACAAATAAACCAGGTCTGTTTCAGGTCAACAGGTATATACTCTCCCAAATTTAATGAGATTGAAGTCACTAGGGCAGACATTGAGTGCTGACTACACAAAAGCCATTCACAGAACCCTTCTCCCTTTACTCTTTCAACCTCACTACTGGAACATTAGAGCACTGTTTCATGCTCCCTGTATCTGTGGGCAGCATCATGACCCAGTTCTAGTCAATGATTTGTAAGCAGATGCTACTGGGTGGGACTTTGGGGAAACCTTCTTGCAGACTGTCATCCCCTTCAGCTCTTGGCCACTAAGCCTTTCCCTTTCTACTTTCTTATATTCAGAAATGATAGCTTGATGTCCAATAGCCATCTTCCAACAGTGAAGAATGAGGAAAGATTGCAATAAAGATGACTAAATGTTTGATGGTATTGTTGACATTGTGGAGTGGTTTCAACAGTCTCTGGAAATCTGATTATATGGATGTGTGTGTGTATATATATATTATTAAATAAATAAATCTGATTATATAAATAAATAATAAATCTCATAAATCCTAATCGAGTTTACTTCTTCATTGAAATGCATCCAAATTCTTTCAACAAAAATACCTACCACTCATTATACCTATAGAAGTGCTTCTCTCGCTACTAGTCTCTGTTAATTCTAGCTAAGTTTCCCTAAAATAGAATGGTGATGACTTATGACTGGTATATGTCAGATCTAAAGTGTCACTTGAATTCAATAATTTAAAAAACAACAACAACAACAACAACATTACTAGGGTTCCTAGGTGTCTCAGTCCATTGAGCGTCTGACTCTTGATATTGGCTCAGGTCATGATCCTTGGGCTCATTGGACTGAGCCCTGCATCGAGCTCCACGCTGACAGCGTGAAGCCTGCTTGGGCTTCTCTTTTTCTTGCTCCTCACCTCCCTCCACCCCGCTCTTTCTCACATGTGTACATTCTCTCTCTCTCTCTCAAAATAAATAAATATTTTATAAAAAGATTCTCTCTCCCTCTGCCCCTCTCCCCCATTCATGTGCTCTATCTATACATAAATTTTTTTAATTTAAAAACACTACCAAGCAATCTTAATATATTTACTTTCTTTTCCAATTATTGAGCATTTTCAGATGCTGCCTGATATTTAATCTTTATGCATAGAAGTCATCGCAACTGTACTGAAAACTGCTTGAAGGCAAATACAGGATCATACCTTTGGCTGACCTTATGAAATTTATCAATAATTAAATGGAAGCACTTTGCACATCCTTTTAATTTTTATAAGGATTTTTTAATTTTTATCAGAAACTGTGAGAAATGCTTTCTTAAAGATTTATGTTTTAAGAGTTTTTAAAAGTTCTAAGAACTTTCTCTGATTCAACTTATTCCAAAAATTAGTTTGAGAGTTGATTTCCTTCTTTATGAGATTAGTTTTAGGTAAACTGAATTTTATATCCCTTAAATTTTCTTAAGTTGATTGGCAAGAAGCCAGCTTTCAAAACTGTCCAAATTAGCCACCTGAATTAGTCATTAAAAAAAGCAAAAAATTCACTTGAATCCCTCCCACAAAAAAAAAAAAAGCTATTTTTTACTTTCTGTAGAGTAGATCTGCTTTTAAATGAGAAGATGATTGTAAATCACGGTGCATTGCTCATAGACTGTGTTATATTGTTCCCCAAGATGAACTTTAAAAGGCATCTTGTGATTTATGTATTTGTAATCAAAATAAAGACAGCCTTTTACTGTGGGAGCAATGTGAATTCCATTCTATGTGCTTAGTCAAATGCTAGGTGTATGACAGAAGCAGAGGAATGAAGAAAACAGTAATCATAAGTCTCAGTACCAGAATTTACCTGGTTCTGTAAGATCTAAGCACGGGCCACTTGATTGGTCACACACTGTTCTGCCAGGATCCACTTGATAATTTCTTTGCGCGGATCAGTCTTTTCCCCCAACTATACTGAGTCGCTGGCAGGCAGGAAATGTGCCTTTGATGCATCATTTTCTATCTTCCCTGCGTGACGTGCTCCTGGGCACAGAGTTGAAATGGAATGAATACCATTGAAATGATTGTCTGACACCTCATAAGTTGATAGCTTCTTGGGGAGAGGAAGCCCTTCCAATGATTACTAAAAGGAGAAGAAGAGAGTGTCCTTGATTCCCAGTATCTGTAAGCACATATTTAATAAGACAGCTTCTCAAGGGCATTTCTTTCCACTTTGAAAATCACTTGGAAAATATTTAGCACCTGTTCCTGAAATCAGTCTTGACTTGAAAGAAAATGCCTATAAATTGTTTCAGAATTATTTCTTCTGTATTCTTCCTTTTCCTTATTGTATTCTTTTACTGCCAAAAACAAAACAAAACAAAAAAAAACAAAAAAAAACTTCAATAATCTCAATCATGTACTAAATTAAGCAACTCTTCCCCTTGACGTTCATGCCTCCCAGTGTGCCCTTCTAACTTCATCAGCTACTATAACTATTTGTTCCAACCATAGAACCAGAAATAGACAGTCCCTAAGGTCATTCATGATTTCCAGCTTCTGCTTGTCTGGCTGTTCTTTCTACCTGAATGCTTTCCTACAACCTTCACGTGTCCTGATTCTACTCCTCTGTGAGGACATCTTCCAAATGTTACATCCTCCATGGTCTTCTGAAAGCGATAGGAGCTCTTTCATCCTTAAACCTCCTTGGTCTTTTGTAAGGCTTCCTAGGGCCCTTGTTTGATTCTGCCATAGAAAATGATGACATGTCCTTTACACGGTTTCATCAGCCTCTCATATGGAACCAGAAACCCCCATCTATCCCATGGTAATGGGCTGGGAACAGTGAGTTCTCTCCACGTTGGCAGTGAATCCTCACCCCAACTTGTATTGCTGTCTCCCTTTAACAGATGACTTAAAGCTAAGCACAGGGTGGGGACTCAGATTTAGGCTCACACATGGGGTGGCCGACAGCCCTGATTTGCCTGGCGTGAGAATTTCCCAAGAGGCCAGGCTTTCAGCACTAAAATTCAGACAGTCTTAAGCAAAATGGCACGTACGTTTGCTCTACTTACAGAAGCTGTTTTGTCTCAAGAACACTGTCAGGAAACGTCTCACACCCAAAGGCCAAGAGGTGGGAGAAAGTGGCTATTATGGTCCAACAGGCAGGAGTTTCCCCTCCCCCACCCCTCCCCCAGTCATGGGCAGAGCTGGGTCACAGTGAGCTGCTGCCAGGAAGGGAAGCCCAGACCGGGGTGTGGCTGGAGGAAGTCTCCCCCACATCTAAGCTCCCCAACTCCTCCCCCTAAGCTTAATTTGATTTCTCTCAGAGGCCTAACTGCCAAGCTTTGAGGACTTTGATGAGTTACTGGGCACTAGCTAGATACTTGCACTCTCACCCACTAAAGGGAGAAACACAACAAAATGCAGGTCCTCACGGAACTGCAAGAAGATAGATGTTGGAGAAATACATTTTCCCCAAACACTTGGACCCAGTTGCTCAATCCCTTCAGACACATCAAGGGAAGGCCTAACTCATCTGGAAACCTGACTGTTCCAGAAGTACTGACAGACCCAAGGCTGACAATTCTGTACACCCAGGCAGGTGCAAGCAGCAACCATTTGGCCTAAACTGGTCACCGAACACTACCTGCCCTGAAGCGTCCCAGATAGCCAGGTTGTGCAGAAGCAGGCCAGAATGACATTTCCTGGAGACTCGAGTCTAGGGGAGTTCCCCATGGTTTATATGGGCCTGATTATGATATTGTCCCTCAGGCTCAAATGTTCCCAATCCTGTCTGCTCATTAGAATCACTTGTGACAGGGCACCTGGGTGGCTCAGTTGGTTAAAGCATCTGACTTCGGCTCAGGTCATGATCTCACAGTTGGTGAGTTCGAGTCCCACGTCAGGCTCTGTGCTGACAGCCTGGAGTCTGCTTCATTTTCTGTCTCCCTCCCTTTCTCTCTCTCCCTCTCTCTCTGCCCCTCCCCCACTGACACTATGTCTTTCTCTCAAAAATAAATAAACATTTAAAAAAAATTTTTTTAAAGAATCACTTGTGAAGATTTTAAGCCTACAGATAACCTGACCTTTCCCCAGGCCAATTAAATCAGAAGGTTCAGAGCACTGCACGGTTGAATGCAACATGCAGACAGGGTTAAAAGCCATTGCTCTAGTTGAGTGACCCTTTGTGTGCCATCCCTGGGCTGGCATCACTGGTAGTTTGTTTATATGCTAACAGGTAAAATTATGCTATAAGATAAAATGAATTCTGTGTTTCCCTGGACTCTCATTACAATTAAAGAGGTGCTTCCATCCATGGGAAAATGACCTAACAGGCAGAGTTTGGGCAAGAAAGATTTAATAAACTATGTATCAGAAGATGTTTAACATAGAGGGGCACCTGGATGTCTCAGTTGGTTAAGCATCTGACTTCGGCTCAGGTCATGATCTAGTGGCTCACAAGTTTGAGCCCCAAGTCGGGCTCGGTGCTGACAACTCAGAGCCTGGAGCCTGCTTCAGATCCTGTGTCTCCCTCTCTCTCTGCCCCCTCCCCCGCTCATGCTCTGTCTTTCTCTCTCTCTCAAAAATAAATAAAAAACATTAAAAAAAAAAAAACATAGAAACACGGCTCTGTGATACTTAAGCCACAGGATTTCCTCTGCCTATCTCCATTTTCCTTCACTGAATCCACCTCCATATTTCTTGATTTGTAAGCATTTTCCCTAAATTTGAAAGTCTACTGAATGAGCACTCTCATGTCTCAGATTTAGCTTCCTATCATCATCTGGAGAGTTGGCTCTCAAAGAGCTATAATGTTCCATTGCCCTATCCTTAGATGCTTTTATCTCACAATCTAAGTCTTGCCAGAACTACCCAGTCCTCACATAAGTATCAGCCTCCTGTTTACACTCGTTAATGTGGACTCACAACATTGGCAAAAAAAATGTCAGGATGCTGTTTTGTTAATTTCAAATAATTTATAGAAAAAATTTTATTGGAACGGATACTCTGAAAATGTTGTGCTCTTGATTTTCTAACATTTACTTTTTAAAATTATCTTAATCACAGTAATTATTTTTCTAATGTTACATTAAAAGTGGCAGTTTAAAATGTTGGACAGGAAGAAGATGTAATTTAATGAAGGGCATCTTTCTCCACATTGACATTGATGTTAAATTTTTTTTTAAGATTCTAATGTGGTCTAATTACTTTAATTTAAAATTCTGGGTATGCATGTTTTATTCATGACTTTCTAGATGATTAAGAAAGTTTTTGCAGCTCCTTTGAAACTCTAACTTTGGAAATATAACAAATAATGAAGCCATCATATTTTCAAAATGCTCAGATAGAGGAGACTTTTGAAAGACAGAGTAATTGTGAATCAAAGCCTAATCAGCTGCTGTGAAATGAGTTTTTAATTATTACATTGCCCCTGATATGCTGGAGTTCAGCAAGGTCAGGAGATTGACCTCACACATATTTTCTCCGAAAGGGTAGAATGTTTTTTCCTTTGCAGCACATCACCTTGAATATTCAGAAACTAAGTTGTTCTGCTTCCTGTGAAAATACTTCTCAGAAACAATTTTTCGCACTAACCCTTGGTTATTCTCACACACAAAAAACGAAAAGTGTCATTCATTTTTCTCATCTTAAATTGCATTATCTTTGCATGGACATAATGGCTTCTGAGTCAGAATACTCACCTACTCCCACTGAAAAATTCACATTTTCCAAAGTTGTTAGTCATTTTATTAAAAAGGGTATGAGAAAGGGAACTCAAAGCATAAATCTTTATATTTCAGAGTTCTAGAACAAAATAACTGGTTTTATTTCAGGGGCTGAAGATAATACAGACTTTTCAATCCAGAGAAGTGTGGGTTTGCACAAGGAAGTTTGCACAGTCAGTACCTGATGTCTCTTGAAGTCAAGTTTAACTCAAATTCCCATTTTTAGCAAGTGGTGATGTGCTTGAGTTGAGAGTGGAAGAGACATGATGGACACAACTTCTCAAACCTCCAGCCTCCAGTGCAGATATTTACACCTATATTCTACTTTCTGGTAACTAAAACTGAGAGACCAGGGCTAAACATTTACAGTTCCCTAAGAATCCTAAGAAAGCGAGTACACCACTACATGTCCAAAGCAAAATCAAAAGACTTGATTTCAGTTCCATTGCCAGTTTTTCCCTTAGATGGGGGGTGGGGGTGGGGGGGCACTACTTTTTGCCAAATGAGAATTTAGGCTCTACAAAGAAATGAGCACTCACATCTCAACCTCTTCTAAAGCTCTCTCCAGATGACTGAACTGTGTTTCCAATGCAGTTTTTAAGGAAGGGTATTTAACTCACTTATTTGAAATTCAAAATCTCTCCAGTTCCTTAAATATATATATTCAATCAAATCAAAGAAACAGGTGTAGATGTTGCATGAAGCATGACTCAGAGCTCCTACTGACAGTTTTCCTTTTTGAGGAATGCAAACAACCTTTGGCTCATTTAATGAGAATAAGTAGCATCCTGAAATAAGTGTTACTTATAGAAGAGTCGTCATTAACATGCTGCACCAGAGGTGTGATTTGCATGAGCTCTGACTGCATTTGCTGGCCGTTCACGTATCTGTGCTGAATCAATGTCACTACATCAACACACAGGTTATCTTTTCCACTCACGCTAGAATGGCCTCAAATTCCAATTGAGAAATACAGCACTGCACAGCCCACATGTTTCTCTGCCACACGCTTTGTTTGTGCTACTTCTTGGCTGAAAAGGGAGATCAGTCAAATCTTCTACAACATTTCTAACATGAAACAAACCTATGTGATTTATTTCTTGGAAATGCTACCTATGAAATAATCTGATATCTCTGCCATTGGAGATGAGTGCTGTAACAGCCAGCATATTTACTAGAAACAATGATAGTTAGCATTTGTTGAGCAATTACTAAGTGCCAGATCCTAGGCTAAGTGCTGCCCGAGCCTTTAATCTATCATTGAACTTTCCAGCAGCTCCTGTTAATAACCTCATGTTTATAGATGAGCAAACCTGGGCTTAAAGGGTTAACTTGCCCAGTATCACAGGCTTCTCATTGGTAGAGTCAAGACTTGAACTCTGAAGTCCATGCTCTACACATACATTTCCCAGAAGCTGAATAATCAATGTTCTCAGATTATACAGACCAACCAAAGTTAAATCAAAGATACATTCAGCAGAAAACTGAAACTTCAGAAGCAACTCCATCTCATGGAGACAAAAATCCTTCAGAGGTGACCTCAGTGTCCCCAAACCAAACTGACCTCTCAATGACACCAAGCGCAGAAGAGAACCTGAATCCCCACCCCCCATACAATTGCATCTTGGTTATTCATATCCCAGGCACCACCTGCTCCAGCCCTTCCAACCACAAGAAAGGAAAATTAACAACAACAACAACAACAAAAATAAGCAAAAATGATGCTTTTTGCAATGCACTGAAGAATTTCTCCTGTAGACACTGAAAACATAGTTAGGAATTGATGAGACTGTTGTAAGCTAGTAACAATAACAAAACTAAAGAACTCCCTAAATTATTATTAAGCCATATTGACTACCTGTGCAACTGTACAGATAGTGCTCAACACAAACATGTCTGTCTTCCCATCCACACAGATACACCTATGTACATTAACACTAAGCTGACAGGCAGCTGCGTAACTACAAATCAACCCACACGCGCATGGAGGGCTTCTGTGGCACATGACTATGGTCCCAGGTCCACCCACACTCTGTTGGAATACAAGCCAGGCATTTGTGTATAATCTACTTTTCTAAAAGATTTTAAAACCCAAATACTGTGAGCCCTAGCCTTTGTTGGAACGTTGAGGCTCCCTTTGCCACAAATACCGAATACAGCAGTCATTGAAATTGCTAGAAGCTACACCCTGCTGAAACACACCTGTTATGACAACACAAAAATCCAGATGAAAATAAGGGATCATTTTATGTAATTAAGAGATACTTGTGTGGCTGAATTAGAAACACAGCAGCTCATCAATAACATATTCTATATTCCACAATGAAGACTATTGCTTCTGGATAGATTCGCCAAGTCCCATCCATTCGACCCTTAAGTATTTATTGAGTACCTACTAGGAGCAGGGCACAAGGGCTGACACTAGGGAATATAAAATAATGAAGACATGCGCTACAGCAGCCCCTGCCTTCCCGCCAACCAAAATGATCCGCGTAGATAAAGTGAGATACGAACAGTGCCCAGAGCGGGCCAACCCATTCTAAGTCTGGTCAGGACTCTTTCTCCCCACATCGGGTTGGTGGAGCACTCTGTATGAAGCTATGTGGGGAGGCCAGGCACTAGTGTGGACTGCATCATGGATGGAGGGATTTCCAACAATCGCGTGGAGACTATGTGGTCTGAATACAGGACGCATGGTGCGGTGCTGTCAATCGCAGAAACAGTGCCTCTTTTTTTGGTAAGATATGTGAATGAAGTGCCCGTATCTTCACCAAGAGTTAGCACCTAGGGTTCTGAGGATATACAAGTACAGAGTCTTATGCATACACCGCATATAAACAACTGCTGCATATACATACAGGGCAGCTTTTTTGAACTCACACAGCTGTATGCAAAAGTAGCACCTATTAGTTAAGACTGTGTCAACAGCTTGGATTTCTTTCACTTGTGCATTTGAGACCTTTTGTTTTGGAAGATTAAAGCATGAAAGCTGTGTGCGCTAAGCGTGAAGGGGGAAAGAGAGCTCATAGAAGGCAGCTGCTATCTAGAGGAAGGCCTATCCAGAAATTCCTACTGCGCTTGCTCCTAAAAATATACTGAATCCGACTTTCCCTTGGGTCATGATCTCGCGGTTCGAGGGTTCGAGCCCCGCGTCGGGCTCTGTGCTGACTGCCAGCTCAGAGCCTGGAGCCTGTTTCAGTCTGTGACTCCCTCTCTCTCTGACCCTCCCCTGCTCACGCTGTCTCTCTCTCTCTCTCCTAGAAATAAATAAAACGTTAAAAAAAAAAAAACTGAATTGGGACACCTAGGTGGTTCAGTCAATGAAGTGTCCGACTTCGGTTCATAACTTTAGCTCAGACCATGATCTCCTGGTTTGTGGGTTCAAGCCCTGCATAAGGCTCTGTGCTGACAGCTTGGAGCCTGGAGCCTGCTTCAGATTCTGTGTCCCCCTCTCTCTCTGCTCCTTCCCCACTTGCTCTCTCTCTCTCTCTCTTTCTCTCTCAGAAATAAACATTAAAAAAGATTATAGAGAAGAGAATGTTTCCATTCACAGTCAAGAGTCTAATGAGCAGCAGACAGACAAGGTGGCTTGGCTGTAAAGACTTCCTCCCTCCGCACTGTGCCTAATGTTAGCTAAGTGGCTCCTCTGTCTCACTGCCTCACTCCTCCCCTCATTCATGCCCCCAAATATGAAACGCATTCCTCTCTCTCCTCTCACACAAATGCTGTAGGATGGCTGTCACGAAGATGTAGCCAACCCTCCCTCTCCACTCGCATATTCTAATAGAACTCTTGGCTTCTGCTTATACTGGTTATTGTTAAACCTTTTTTAGCTGGTGCCTGGCCTCCAGCCTCTACGTCTGAAAGTCACCTAAATCATCACCTGGTAAATCTTTCTCTCAACAATGACTGCAGCCTCCAGTCTCTCATCACTGTTGGTGGAGTAAAATCCAAAACTCTTTAAGCCCTACCATGTCAAGGCCCCTGGGGAGCTACATGAGAGCAGTACCTCCTATCAAGATCATTGTGACACATGAAACAGGCCCACATATACTTCCAAATACACCTAGGGAGACAAGGTGTCCCCAGGGACATACAGACAAGCCTCATGTCACTCTGTACAGGTACATGAGCAAGCCTGGGTCTGTTTCTAACCTTGTCTACTCTTTTCTGGTGGGCATCTCCCCTAATGAAGGTGGTGAAGACTCATCTCTTATTCCTTTTTTTTCTCATGGCTCATAAATTAACAGGAAAAGACCCACAAGCATTAAACAATTTGAAAAATGTCACGATGACGTAGGTTTCCCTAAATTGCTAAGAGTTGTGTAGAAGAGGATTCTCATTGGAAATGTACATTACTGGTCCCGCTTCCCCCGAAGCCAAGTAGGAACCATTATTCTATAAAAACGTAAGTAGAGCAAATCCTGGCTCTGCCTTCCCCCAACTTCCCACATTGGCTTCCCTCTTTTCAATTCTACTCCTGCCTTTATCACCCAGATTCTGCTATAGCTTGAGAATAGTTTAGCCTTGGCATTTTTGAAAAATAACAACACAACTTCCCAGAGCGCAATGCGATATAATGCACTACACTTGGAAGTCCTTGAGAGTAAACTCTGTTTTAATTATATCTGTAGCTTTACTTTCTAGCCAATTGCCTGGTCATTATTAGGGTAAGAACAGGATGGGGAAAGCATGGGGTGGAAGGCAGGGATCTTAGCCCTTCATCTGTCACCTACTGACTGTGACCCAGAATAAAGCCCTTAACTCCATCTGAGCTTGCTCAACTGCCGGAGACACAGTGATACCAGGTGCCTCACAGGATGCTGTTCTGAGGACTAAATGTGATAATGTATTACAATGTGGTTTATACATGATAAGTACTGCATGATATTAGTTATTATCCCTCCTGAGTACATGCTTAAAGTCATAAAATGAGTAGAAAATAAGACAAAGCTGAGCTACTGTGAAACAAACATCTCAATCACAAGTGACAAAGCCCAAACCTGAAAACCATCATATCCATCAGAACATTCTCCAAGAGCATATCTCTAAAGAGAAGGGGAAATTAAAAAAGAAGAAGAAGAAGAAGAAGAAGAAAATGCCTTGCAACTGTGGTAAACTGGATTTGGTTTCTATTTCACTAACTGAATTGCCCAAATCCAGTAATAAAAGGAAAGACATACTTTTGTTTTAAAATTATGCGCTCAATATGTCAAAGGCTGGATTAGACCAGCCCTCCAAATGAAAACAAGTATAAAAGATGGATAAAATACACAAAACAGATATGTGGAGCCTGCAGAGATCAAGTACGTGAGCCAGAACTTAAAGGACTAATTCCCAGAGAGCAAATGAAAGTGCTGTGTGCATCAGGGGTAATCTTGACATTCATTAGCCTCCACGTTATCTCCCATACCATTTTCTAACTCCTTGCATGAGAAGCGAGTCGAACTGAAAGCAGTGGCCTGGAACTTGCAGCAGTCTCACTGAAGATGACTGACTGACTGACTGACTGATTGACTGATTGATTGATATCCAAATTTAAGGATTCCACAGGCAAATTTACTAGCATATTTGAAAAGAACAAAAAAGATCACTGACAAACTGGAAGACAGGTCTGCAGAAACGACCTGCATGAATCATGAACAGAAAAATGGAAGGGAAATACAGAAAAGAGCATCAGATACTGAGTAACACGATTCAATGTTCTAACGTACACATAATTAGAATCTCAGAACGAGAGGGGGAAAATGGGACACCTGCAAAATGGAAGGCACAAATTACCAACAGGGGAAATGAAATGTTACTACAGATATTATAGATGCTTAAAAAGATAAGAGGATAGTGTGAAATGACATAATATTCATGGATTAGAGTCTCGGTGTTGTACAGGTGTCATTTGCCCCCACAAAGACATAAATCTCCCGGTTTATGGGCTGGAGCCCCATGTCGAGCTCTGTATTGACAGCTCAGAGCCTGGAGCCTGCTTCCAATTCTGTGTCTCCCCCTCTCTCTGCCCCCTCCCCGACTCATGTTCTGTGTGTGTGTGTGTGTGTGTGTGTGTGTGTCTTTAAAGTAAATAAACATTAAAAAAATGTTTTAATGTGGTCTCAGTATCAACTAAAAGAATATGTCCACCCCAAATCCACCCCCTTATTGAGATGAGTGAACAGAATTGCCTGAAGCTCGTAAGAGTATTGATTTTGGAACAATAATTAAAATCTAATGGACTTAATCAGTTTCACATAGAACTATAAATTTCATCTAAAGACATGATACATCGCTGAATAAGGATATCTGACTGCTCATCTACTCAGTTTTTAAAAATTCAGATTTCATTTTCTGACAATGTTATTCATTTTAACAGAGAGAAATATTCATACCATCTGAAGTGTGGGACATTTTATTCTAAGGAGGGGAAGGGAAAAAAGAATCATTTGGTTCTTTATGGGGGTCAACTTATACATCAAATAAAGTATGAAGTTCCTTCACCAGATACATTTCATAAAGTTAAATGGTTCTTTCAAGATTATGCTGACAACAGTCTTCAGTCTTTGTTATAATATAGTCTACGACCTCACTAATAAGGATAATAATGTATCATCAAAAAATGCCGTTAATTGAAAACTGCAAGTCTAATTAAGCAGGGATGTGGCCATGCATAACATATTATTAATAGAATGATAAGATTGCATTACACCAACTGCTACACAGAAAAAAACTACAAGGACAGTCCACAGTTCAAAGACTCTTCACATCCATTTTGGCAAAAGTTACTGATGATATTTTCCTTTCATTAAACTGTAGGCTTCAGAGCAAAATGACTTACAACCAGAAGAAGAAAGTAGAGCCAGATTTAAAAGATGGGTCACAGGGCAGCTGCTTGGGATTCAATCTATAAAGGGTCCCCACGCACGGCTGGAAGACATCGGAAATATGGTGCCAATTAACTCATGTTTCCACGTGAAACTCTTTACATAATGGGTAACATGTAAATCGGCCCCACTCCCAATGAATTAGTTCCCTCTAATGAAAATTATAAATACTCTGTCCTAGTGCTCACCTCTTTGCATGGAGTATTTTGTGATACACACAGGCGCACTCAGGAAGCCTGGGGTTCACTACTATGTCTGGAACCAAAACTGGAAACAGCCAGCTGATAGTTACCGGAAGTCAGCAGTTACAGGCAATTAAATTTCAACACTGAAAGAACATGTGGTACAGAACTGTCTCTAGAGAAAAACGGATTTATTTTATTACCTGAATTTTAAATTCTATGCCTCCTAGGACGCCCCCTTATAATAGGAAAAGCCTTTTTAAAGATCCAACAAGTAAACTGAACTACAGGAAAATGGAACTCATTTTGCTGACATTAAAAGAAAGTATCCAGGCCAAGATGACCTACTGACAGCATGTTAAGGATCTCCGTCTTCCAGCAGCTAGTACTTAAAATGTTAAAGACAATGGATAAAGATACAGATATGCAAACACATTTATTTGTTGAAGACAAGAAAGCAAAGCCTCTAAGCCTTAGAAACAGAGAGGAATTCACTAACAGATACTAAAGACTCAAGGCTCAAAAGAATTTGAATGTGAGTTTGGGATACTGAGACTAAGGCCTCACTGGTCTCACAGGATTGCTTCCAAATATAACCCCATCGAGGACAGGGGGCTCAGGGGCGCCTGGGTGGCTCTGTCGGTTAAGCGGCCGACTTTTGGTTTCAGCTCGGGTCACGATCTTGCAGTTTCATGGGTTCCAGCCTGGCAGAGTGGAGGCTGCCTGGAATTCTCTGTCTCCCTCTCTCTCTGCCCCTCCCCCATTCATGCCGTCTCTGTCTCTCTCAATCAAATCAAAACAGTTTTTTTTTTTAACTTAAAAAAAAAAGTGGCTCAAATCAGGCTCTGCTGCCTTAAAGCTGGTGCTTGTCCAAAAACACCTCTGCCTACCTGTGCACACTTGCGGCTGGGGAAAAAGCAGAATCTCCTACAGGAAACAGAACCCATACCTACCCCACATGGAGTATACAGCCCAGGTTTGCCCCGACTGCCCAAAACAAGAGCCCACACTGCAGAGGTGGCTGAGAGGGCCTGCCGGATGATGAATGGGATGAAGCTGAGTGGCCGAGAGATTGATGTTCGAATTGACAGAAATGCTTAAGCAGTTGCCTTTTTTAAACATCGATACCAGACCTCTGAATTTGTATTTTTTCTTGTTAACCATTTTAATTTGTTGGCTGGAAGTATAAAGACGTTTAAGAAATTCAGTTGCTTTTTGGGGTAATTTGAATTACTTTTTTAATGACTGGGGTTCCATTTGACTGTTTGCATCGAGATTGCAACATGCGCAATTTTTTTTGTAGTTGTGGCATCTTGTTGACATCGAATATGACTTTGATAATAAATACCGGTTTCTGAAAATAAAAAAAAAAAAAGATCCATTCCATAAGGCTGGGATGGACAGGTTTTCAGACTAAAATCCAAGGTGTCTCTGTTTATTGAGCAAGAGCTAATTTTGATTCTTTAGAAATGAAGAAAAATAATAACAAAATAAAAGTAAATACTAATGAATGAAGCAGAAGTTTCAGAATACGCAGAAACCAAAAGACTAATCCACATGTAGTTCAGTTGCCCTTTATTCTCTATCAACAGTATTTTAGCAATAATCAAATATTGCCCTCGCATTACATCAGTTTAGCCCTCTGTGAGATGCATTTTGCTTCAGATAATAATGTAGCAGTAGACCCGCATAATCACTTTACAATTACAGAGAACAGACAAAAAAGCTTTGCCTGTAAACAAGAGATCACTCCAAATTGAGGTAGTGTTCTAATTCATTTAGGAATCTATTCCCTGGCAGTGACAGTTCAGTAATACCCATGTCCTCATGTGAGCAGGTACAGTGAGCATAGCTCTGTTATATAATAAAGAAACTAAATAGGAAGCTGCAACTATTTTTATGGACAGAGATTTCTTAATGGAAATTCTGAACTCACTACCGCAATATTCTAAAATTTATTTCTGGAAAAGCTAAGTATAAATCTTAGTGTGATTAAACACCAACAAAAGAAACAAAATGGTTTCATCCATTTACTTCCCACAGGGAAAACACATGGGAAGGGTTGGTTAGTCGGCTTCAAACCTTTAAAAAAATTTTTTAATGTTTATTTATTTTTTTGAGAGAGAGAGAGCGAGAGAAAGAATAGAGCATGAGTGGGGCAGAGGCAGAGAGAGAGAGAGAGAAGGAGACACAGAATCTGAAGTAGGTTCCAGGCTCCAAGCTGTCAGCACAGAGCCCGATGTGGGGCTCAAACTCACAAGTTGTAAGATCATGACTTGATCTGAAATCGGGCTCTTAAACAACTGAGCCATCCAGGAGGCACCCTGGCTTCAAACCTTTAAACAAAAATCTGATCAAAGATCTTCTAAAACAATCCATTTATTGATGTGCTGTTTTGATTAGTTAACTTTCTTGTTTGGTTCAACAAATGAACAAGATTTTGGGCAAAAATATATATATTTATTTACATATATATATTAGTATAGTAGGTAATGTGCTGTGCTGAAGGGAACTTTAAAATAAGTGTTTAAAGATGTAAAAGTGGTATTATGGTTCATAACATAAAAGCAAGAGTGGAGCACCTGGTGGCTCAGACAGTTGAGCATCTGACTCTTGATATCAGCTCAGCTCAGCTCATGATCCCAGGGTCATGGGGTGAAGCTCCGCATCAAGTTCCGCACTTAGCATAGAGCCTGCTTGAGATTCTCTCCCTCCCTCTGCCCCTCTCCTCAGCTTGGGTGTTCCCTCTCTCTCAAAGAAAAAAGTTTAAAAAATACATACACTAACAAATGCTCCTTTAAAAAAAAAAAAAGAAAAAGAAAAGAAAGCAAGAGAAATGATGCATGAGCCACCTAGAAACAAACACTGCAATCACTGAAAATTAAATATTCAATAAATAGATTATATCATGTATTGGGCACAGCCAAAGAGAAAATTGCTGAAGTGGAAGATAGAATTGAGGAAATCTTCCAAAGCATGTCATAATGAGATAAGATATGAACAATACAAAAGATAGATATAGAAGTCCCAAATGCACTCAAGAATGCCAGAGGAACACCATGGTGGAAAAGCAACATTCAAGGATATAAGTGCAAAGAATTGTATGAAATAAAAGAAAGACATAAAACTCCAAGTTGAGAAGACCAATGAGTACCACACAAAATAGATTTATTTTTAAAATGCCAAAACATACTGTTACTAAAACAAACAAAAAGTTTTAAAAAGTAAAATTCCTAAAAGTTTCCAAAGAGAAAAGGAATTATCTGCCAAAAATGGCAGATTGGATGTAGAGATATTATAATAGCAACATCAGGAAAAAATTTCAGGAACATAAGTCAACAGACAAATATTTTTAAAGGTGTAAGAAAAATAACTATGAACAAATTGTCATTTTTAAAGACAGAGCAAAAATAACATTTCAGATTCAGAAGAACTCAAAAAACCATCCACAGAACCTTCACAGAACTCTGCTACTATCAGCAAAAAGGAAACTTCTAGAAGCAGAAATGGGAACACAAAGACACTGATAAAACATATTGGCTTTGATTTTTAAAATAACAACAGCAACAATCTTATGTAATTTTTTTAATGTTAGAACTTAAATTCTGTACAATAATCATATAGTATTGTCATCCAGTGGCCTGTGGAAGGCAGCTAAAGGCTTTCATTTTGTTCAGCAGGAGATATTTGTTAATTTTAGAATTTGTTAGGAAAAAAATATGTCATTATCAACCAATTCGAGTTTAAAATAAAAACAGAGAAGGTAAAGAGGAAAAAGTCATACTGAAAAAGAGAATCACTCCTCTATATAATACAGAAAAAAAGAATTTCTAAACATATTTTTGGATAATGTATGTGAGTGTTTTCTACATGTCTGAGTACACTACCCAGTTATAAGTAATTTCATGGTCATGATTGAAAGGCTGGTCCTGAATAAAGTGCAATATTATAGTTAATCCACACACCAAACCTCTTATTTTGAATATATGGAAATATTGTAAACAATTTTTAATGAAATATAATTTGCCAATATTCATATTAAAGAATTTCTAGGGACCCTAGGCACCAGGTCTATCCCGGCTACCTATGTTCAGGATCAATATCACTTAAATATCTCTACTAAGATGAGTGAAAAACACAAGTGTCCTTTTTCAATTGTCAATTGAAATACTTTTCTTATTCAGCCTAATGAGTTGAGATTTATTTTTGGTAGAGTCCCTTTTTAAAAATATGTATAATGAGGGGCATCTAGGTGGCTCAGTCAATTAAGCCTCTAACTATTGGATTCAGCTTAGGTCATGGTCTTGAGGTTCATGAGTTTGAGCCCCGTGGTGTGATCTATGCTGGCAGCACAGAGCCTCTGTGGGTCCTTACTCTTCCCCTCTTTCCCATCCCCACTCATGCACACATGTGCTTGCTCTCTCTCATTCTTGCTCTCTCAAAAAGAAGAAAAAACTTTAAAAATATATATAGGTATGATGAATTTCCTTTTAGAAAATATGTATAATAAATGTCTATATCAGAATATAGCCACAGAAAAGGGAAAAAAAATCTTACTTGATACAGTACAAATTTTCTCAATTAGCAATATCTAGGCTCAAGCAATATCTAGGCATGACTGTCCTGCAATTCAAAATCTAAGGCCACCGTTTAATCCACCTTAACCACTGTCCTCACATCTTAGCCTTCTTACTGAATTTACTTTCTTACTAAATATTCTGAGCTTACAAAAGTTTTTCATTTCAAGACTGGAGTGCCTGATGATGAAGTGCAGAAAATTGTAATTACTATTCCCACATATACACGGTCATACAGAAGAAGCATTCAAAGCCCTTTCCAGTCATGAATATTGCCATTCTCTGTTGGGATGAATTTTTCCATTCTATAAAACAGAGATTTGATGCTGATGCATAGGAGCACATGGACCCCAATGTTCATAGCAGCACTCTCAACAACAGCTAAAACATGGAAAGAGACTAAGTGTCCATCAACGGATGAATGGATCAAGAAGATGTGGTTTATCTATACCATGGAATACTACATGGCAATGAGAAACAATGAAATCTGGCCATGTGCAGCAACATGGATGGACCTTGAGGGTGTTATGCTGAGCGAAATAAGTCAGGCAGAGAAGGACAAATATCATATGTTTGCACGTATAGGAGGATTAGGAGGAACTTGACGGAGGAACAAGGGGGAGAAGAAGGGGGGAAATGGTGGGGGAAAGGGAGAGAGGCAAACCATGAGAGACTCTTGAATGCTGACAAATACTGAGGACTGATGGATGTGGGGGGGAGGGGGGATGGGCATGGAGGAGAGCACTTGTGAGGATGAGCACTGGGTATTATGTGGAAACTAATTTGACAATAAACTATTTGTAAAAGAAAATTTTAAAAAATAAATAAAGTATGTAAATTAAAAAAAAACAGATTTGAATGTAGGAGAAATAAAATGAGTTTCTGTTTCACACATCATACAGTGAGACAAACGGCAAAAGGAAGCTCAAGGCTTTTTGTACATTAAGTGTCTTGTTACATTAGACACCATAATAGTGCACAGGGATTTCACTGCCATATAGAATATTCTTTTTTTTTTTCAGTGTTATTTATTTTTGAGAGAGAGAGAGTAGGAGAAAGGCAGAGAGAGAGCAGGGGAGGGGCAGAGAGAGAGCAGGGGAGGGGCAGAGAGAGAGGGAGACACAAAATCCGAAGCAGGCTCCAGGCTCTGAACTGTCAGCACAAAGCTCAACACGGGGCTCAAACTCATGAACTGTGAGATCATGACCTGAACCAAAGTCCAACGCTTATCCGACTGAGCCACCCAGGTGCCCCTAGAATACTGTAAATAAAACTAAGTTTAAAACAAAACAAAACAGAAAAACAAAGGGCCTTTCCAACTTCTTAGATAAAGCAATATTAACAGAACAGCTCAGCAAAGGCAGTGTTCCACCTTGAAGAGAATGCTTGTAGTTGTAATCTGTACCTCTGAATAAGCTCTTCGGCCTGTACTGTATGTCCTGCAATCTAATTGAAAATGAAAAATCTCCAAGTTGGAGACACACAGTGACATTCAGAGCCTAAGGCTTGACTCATAAGTAATTTCACCAGTAATATTTTTATGGTTGCAGAAAGCGAAAAAACACAGATATTTTGGCTTGTAGTATTAAATTTAATTCATAAAGTTTAGTAGCAATACTTCTGAGGACAGAGAAAAGTCAGCTTCCAGTATGGTTAGTCCAGAGGAAGAAAGATTGCTGGTGCAAAAACTGCCGACTCAAAATTTCAAAGTATAGGTTTTAGGGTTCTGAAACACGGGAAGATATAAATACTTTATTATACATCTCAGATTGCAAAAGTATCAAAAAGATTTCCTTGGGTTAATATAGCTACCTAAAATCAAAGAACAAAATAACAGAACAAAGAACGAAGGGAGTTTTTTAATTTTTATTAGCTCTCTTGTCATTCATAATAAATTAATAGAATTCTGGTTTTTCTAGTTTTCTGAAGACATACTATGAGGACCATATGAAACAGCTTAGAAACTAGCTTATTTTACAAAGAAGTGATACATTTTTAAGAAAATAAAGGGAAGGAAAGTCTTGGCTTCTGAACATATGCACATATATATCATGTGAGGGACTCCCCAAGTACAAAAGAAACCACTTAAAACGATCAAACCACATTCTTTCATTGTTATCTGTCCCTATATCATTGTGCTGACACATTAGAGAATGTTATGCCCACTGAGTGAGTATAAAAATGAAGAAAATTTCTCTCCCTAATAGTAAATGCAACATCTTGTTTATTTGAGCATTTTATCTAACATTCGGGGCAAAAAATGGAAACAACTTCAAATACTCATGTAAGAACTTCAAAGTCCTCTTATAATGCAGTTGGCATTATAATAATGTATACCTGTAATAAAATAGCAAAGTGCTTTAGAAAAAAACACTGAGGAAGGAAAATAATTATATTTATAATTTAAGTGAAATTCTGTAATTCTTCATTTTTAATTAATTTATTTACTTTTAAATTTATTTATTTATTTATTTTTAGAGAGCACACGCAGGGGAGGGGCAGAGGGAGAAGGAGAGAATGTGGGCCAAACCCCATGTGGGGCTTTATCTCATGACCGTGAGCTCATGACCTGATCTGAAATCAAGAGTTGGACACTTAACCAACTGAGTCATTCCGGTGCCCCTGCAATTCTTCATTTTTAAAGGCGTATAATTTTTCCATCATTTACCTGATTCAGATCCTATTTCATCTTTAAAAAGATAGAAAAAAAAAGACTCTTCAATTTTTCAGACGCCCTGCAAATATTTTCTTTATTAATGGTCTCTAATTTTCAGTCAACAGAAATATATTCTGCTACATTTTTCTTCCCTGTAGCCATCCCCAAATACTTATTTTTTCTGGTAGTCTCAGTGAACACAAGATTTGATTAACATTAATTACTAGCATTTTTGTTCTACCAGATAACACTACTAAAAATATAATATGGCTTCAGCAAATATATTTGCAATGCCATAAAACTTATTATAGCATATTTCCACACAAAGACAGAAGTATAAACATTAAAAAACTGAAAAAGTTAACATAACACTGTATGTTAACTATACCGGAATTAAAATTAAACTAAATTTTAAAAGAATATTCTACATTTTGGCATGAGTGGTAGTTACAAAGAAACAAATGTGTAAAACTTTTTCAAACTAGCTTGACAAAAGGTTTTTTTAAGTTTTTATTAAGATTTGTTTTTAAGTTTTTATTTATTTATTTTGAGAGAGAGAGATCGGGAGCAGGGAAGGGACAGAGGGAGAGAGACAGAATCCCAAGCAGGGTCCACACTATCAGCGCAGAGCCTGATGTGGGGCTGGAACTCCCGAACTATGATATCATGACCTGAGCCAAAATCAAGAGTTGGACGCTCAGCCGACTGAGCCACCAGATGCCCTCACATAAGTATTTTAAACCACAATTAAGGGAACAAGTGTTTACTATGATTATCTGATTATAGACTTGGGTGATTTTTCTTTTTTCTATATCTCTTTTCCAAATTTTATACAAAGAATGAAGGTCTTTTCTGTAATGAGAAAAAGTGATCAATATTCTATATGTTCTATACGTATCTCAGAAATAAAAAGCCATAAAAGGGATATCCAAAAAGAGTTGGATCATGGATGAATATTTTCAGACCTTTAATAAGCAGATATTTTGTTCCTATGTATACTTTCCGAGGCCATAAAGAAATTTTACAGAGCCATCATAAGACTGATAATTAAACTTAATAAATACAGCATAAAAAATAAACTACTAGCCAATCTTTTTATGATTATATATGTAGAGGTGCTAAATTAAATATTAGCATATGGATTTAAGGAGCTTTATTAACAGATTATAATACCATGACTAAATAAGATTCTTATCAGGAATAAAAGGATAGTAGAATACTGAAAGGCTGTTGGATGTAATACCTGATTATTTGTAAAATATATGATTGTAGATGTAAAAACTCAAAGATACTTTCCTTAAAAAGCTATATTAAAATCATGTGAAAAGATGTAAACTGTTTGATTAAAGTCAATTGCATAAAAAGCAGATTTCCTATGTAAAAAGGAAATAAAAAAGAAAACATTTAGAAAGGAAAAAAAGATATAAATTAAACAATAAATGAGTAAAAACTACAGTTTTTAAGGGCTTAAGTGGGGATACAGGGAGATAAAAGAAACCTTAAAGGGGAAGACTGATTTTTAGGGCTGATTAGGGAATTATGAAGCCTCTTGAAATTATTCTAAGAGTCAATGTAGTATAACCAAAATTCCTGCGGAATTCTTTTTCTCCTTTTCCTGCCTTTCTTTTTTCTTTTGCTTTTTCTCACCTTGAAAAAAAAAATCATTCTGAAGTTTACTTGAAAGAATTAATGTTTGAAAATTGAGGCCAGGAAAAAAGTCTTAACAATGAAGTCTAATGACAGGGAGTAGCCCTATGAAGTATAAACATACACTTAACCCTTCAAAAACACAGGCTTTTAACTGCACAGATCCACTCATACACAGATTTTTTTTATATCAGTACAGTACAGTATTATAAACCTATATTTTCTTCCTTAGGATTTTCTTAATAACATTTTCTTTTCTCTACTTTATTGTAAGAATACAGTATAGAATGCACATAACATACCAAGTATGTGTTAATCTTACATAGATTATCAGTGTTAAGTTTTGAGGGAGCCAAAAGTTACAGGCAGATTTCGACCTTGGCATCCCTAACCCCCACATTGTCCATGGGTCAATTGTACATTATAAAACTATAATTATTAAAACAACATGGCATTGCACAGAGGGAGAAATGGATCAACAGATTTTTAAATCTAAAAAGAGACCTAAGTATTATTGTTCATTTTCCATCTGATAAAGGAGGTATTTCCATTAAGAAATACTAGACCAGAAATAGCATGGGGACAACTTACTAGTTATTTAAAAGATTGGGCCACCTGGGTGGTTCAGTTCGTTAAGTATCTGACTTCAACTCAGTTCATGATCTCACAGTTTGTGAGTTCAAGCCTCACGTCGGGATCTGTGCTGATAGCTCAGAGCCTGCAACCTGCTTCAAATTCAATGTCTCCTCTCTCTCTACCCCTCCCCTAGTTGAGCTCTGTCTGTCTGTCTCTCTCTCTCTCTCTCTATCTCTATCTATCTATCTATCTATCTCTCTCAAAAATAAATAAACATTTTTAAAAAATTTTTTAGAAAATAAATAAAAGAAAAAATGGAAGCTAGACATCTACCTCACTGTTCACTCTAACATAGTCCTAAATAGATCACACATTTGAAATGCCTTAAAAGAATAAATAGAGAGGCGCACCGGTGGCTCAATTGATTGAGCACCTGACTTTGGCTCAGGTCATGATCTCAAGGTTCGTGAGTTCAAGCCCCACGTCAGGGCTGTGCTCACAGCTCAGAGCCTATAGCTGCTTCAGATTCTCTGTGTGTCTCTCTCTCTGGCCCTCCTCAGCTCATGCTCTGTCTCTCTCTCTTTCTCAAAAATAAATATTTAAGAAAATAATAATAAAAAAATAAATAAAATATGTCCATGAATTCTATGACATTTATTTTTTCCAAGATGGAGCCTAATTTCTGTCCCCTTGAGTGTGGGCTAGATTTGGTGATTCACTTCTAAAGAACTTAGGATAGAAATGGCAGTGTATGACTTCTGACACTAAGCCAGACAAGACACTGTGGCTTTGCCCTTCATCCTGGATCATGTTCTATGCAAAACATCAGCTGCAATGTCAAGGACACTCAGTCAACCCCGTGGCGAGGAAGCAAATCTTTCGCCAAAAGCCAGCACCAATGTGCTTGCTTGGTTATGGACCCTTCAGCTCTAGTGAAGCCTTCAGAGGCTGGCAACCCCATGAAGGACCAGGAAACAAACTATCTTGTTGAAATTTCCCTAAATTCCTGACTTTCAGAAACCACTCAAGATAGTAAATATTTACTGTAGGTTTAAGCAGCTATATTTTCAGAAATTTTGTTATGTGTCTATGTAATAGATAAGTAATATGCTTCTTGATTTTCATTATTATAAATATTCCTATAAAGAAATGCATACGTGTGTTTATGTATTTACATATAATTGCACTCTTGTGTGAACATATTTGTGGGTTAAATTCCTGGATATGCAGCTTTTGAATCAAGAGGTTTGCATCCTAAATATGTTTGATATATATGACATGTTATCTTCCAAAAAGTAAATAAATTTATACCTCCGTTTGCTCACAATATTGCTAACACTGGGTATTAAATATTTTTAATTTTTGCCAAAGTGATAGATTTTTGTTTTAATATGCACCTTTTTAAGTGACAGGTTGAATATTTATAAAACTATCTGGCCATTTGTAGATCAAATGTTTTCCTATTCTTCATTCTGCTTCTCAGTCTTTCATTGATTTGTAAGTGCTCCTTGTAGTTGAAAATTTGCTTTTAGTTATAGTGCTGCGAATCATTCTCCAAGTTTTCTTTGTGTTTTGACTTTAAGTCAAACTTACAGTCTATTAAAAACTTTACTAAACTATTAGTCTATTAAAAACTCAAACTTTTTTCCTGTATAGATTTATTTTTACCAAATAGGTGACCAAATTTATTTATCTTTTTATTTATGGGTTCTAGAGTTGTGGCATTCCTGGAAAGGCCTTCTTTATTCCAATACTGTATTGAATCCACAGATTTTTCTGGTATTTCTATTTTTTTATTTTTCATTAAAATTTTTTTTTAATTTTTAAAATTTATTCTTTTTTAACCATGAGATTATGACCTAAGCCAAAATTGGACATTTAACCAACTGAGCCACCCAGGTGCCCCTTGTAGACGTATTTTAAAATCACTATGGTAAAAAACTTAAATATCCATTAATGAAACGCTGATTAAATGAAGTATAACCATTATCTCCAAATATTTTTACAGCATATTACTTCAGTTAAACAAAAAAGAAAGACAATTTAAACACATAATCCTGATGTGAGAACATGAATTACTATATTTATTTTTAATAAATAAATAAATATATTTTTATTTTATATTTATATACATATACACTTGGTAATATAGTGTGTATTGTACAAAATATACACCAAAAAAATTTTCCTCTTCAATGAGATAAGCCTGAGTGGAAGAGCTAATAATATTTTCTTCCCACATCCCAGGGAATCATCTTGAGGTGAAAGTACATACTTAAGAGACCACTGAAATAAATGTAGTCACTGAAAAATGAAATGATTCTATGAATACAAATGAGAGAAAGCAACCAAATAAGAAAAGCAAAACGGTAAACATTAGGTATCAGTTGATCCATATTTGTAAATAAAGGACACACAAACATATATGCTTACACACACACATAAAATAAATGCAAAACTATGAAAGAGGTGCACCTGGGTGGCTCAGTCAGTTTTGCAGCTGATTCTGGCTCAGGTCATGATGTTGCAGTTTGTGAGTCAGTGCAGAACTTGCTTGGGATCCTCTGTCCCCCTCTCTGTCCCTCCCCTGCTCATGCACACTCTATACTCTCTCTCTCCCAAAAATAAACAAACATTTAAAAAATGTTTTAAGCCATTAAAAAAACTTAAGAAAGGTTATCTCTGCAAAGCAGATTTAATCAGAATGGAGATGAAAAAAAACTTTGTTAATCTTTTTATTCCCTTCTATAACTTTCGAACTTAATATGCACATGTTTTCCGTTTGATAATTACTTTCATTGTTTAAAGAAAATATACACAAATTCACATAAAATAAAAGCAATGCAACAAAAAATGAGTGAAGGGCATGAAAAAATAGTTCTCGAGGAAAAAAATGCCTCTTGAGAGGCGCCTGGGAGGCTCAGTCGGTTAAGAGTCTGACTTTGGCTCAGGTGATGATCTCACATTTGTGGGTTCAGGACCCGTGTCTGTCTCCCTCTCTCTGCCTGTTCCCTACTCATACTCTCTCTCTCTCTCTCTCTCTCACTCTTGAAAATAAATTAAAAAAATAAAACAATTAAAAAATGTTTAAATGCCTCTTGAACACTTTTTTCATGTTCAGTTTCACGAACTCAAAGAAGAGAAATGTAAATCAAAACTACACAGAAATAGCACTTTTCACTGATCAGATTGGCAAATACCCTGAAGTTTGATAACATTCCATCTTGGTAGGAGGGAAAGTCACTTTCACTGAGTGTTGTGAAGATTGTATTCCCATGGAGGACATTTCAGCAGGATCTACCAAAATTTAAAACGCACATACCCTTTAACCCAGCAATGTTACTTCTTGAAATTAATCCTACAGACATATGCAAATAACATATGTCCAAGGTTATTTGTTGCAGGATGGTTATTAGCAAAAGATGAGTTTGTTGTTGTTTTTAAATCTAGAAGCAAACTTTATTTGCTGTATAAGTATCTTCACCTCAGGTGGCTTCAGAGAAGCACCTGTCCAGGCTTCTGCCTTTCTCTTGAATTACATTTTGGTCAGCAGTTACCTGTGTAATATTTTATCTTGCTAAGTTTTGTCTCTTGTTAAAACAGTTCATGAATCACTTTTTATAGTTTCCATATAAGTTACAGAATGAACTCATATGCATACAGATCCAAGTCCCTGCCAAATTTAGGAAACCACCTATAAAAAATGTATCCCAAACCTTCTATTTTCTTGCTAAGACCCCCGTCCTAATATCACCTCCATCTCTGCCTCCTTTTTGTTCATACTAATTTCTTTCCATCATCAAAACCAACAGTTGACATTTTTCTCAGGGCCATTTTCACAAGTCAGACAGATGTTTATTACTATGAAAGCTATTGCCTGAAGAGCAGCAAACTAGGAAGCCAGATTAGGATATGTGTTTTGGGTCCTGGGCTGAGCTCATTCGTTAGCTGGGCATCTCATTCCCCAGCCTCCATCTTGCCCCAACGGAAGGCCAGATTACTACAGCAATGGAACGTCTTTGGACAAAGAACTAACTCTGAAAACAGTAAGCTGACAAATGCCAAGGGTTTGCTCGCAAAAGATGAGTATTAACCTAAATGTCCATTAACAGGCGTCAAGTAAGATAAATTACAGTAATTCCTTTCTATGCAGTACAACTCAGCAATTGGAGTAAAATCCTCTTCATATATATGTACATATATATAAACTTATATGTATATAAGCTCAAAAATATTATTGAATAAAAAAAGAAAACGCAAGAGCAGAACGCTGGGTATAGAGAGCTACCATTTAGAAAACAAAGTGAGGAGGATATGTATTCATATTTGCTTATCTACATATAAAATTACTGGAAGGAGGTAGAAGAAACTAAATGTCAGTGGGGAAAAATCTGAATGGTGGGTAGGCAGAGGGGAGAGGCAGACATTTCACTCAACCCTTTTGTATCTTCCACTCTTTGATCCATTAAAATTAACCCAATAACAAAGTATCAGAGAATGATATTGGCTAACACTTAATAGTCACTTGCCTTGGGGCACCTGGGTGGCTCAGTCGGTTAAGTGTCGGACTCTTGATTTCAATTCAGGTCATGATCTCACCTCACTATTGGTGAGTTCGAGCCCAACATGGGGCTATGCGCTGGGATTCTCTCTCTCCCTCTCGCTGCCCCTCCCCCCACTTGTGCTGTCTCTGTCTCTCTCAAAAGAAATAAATAAACTTTAAAAAATTTCTTTAGTCACTTGCCTTGTGCTAGACACTCTATTGTTTTATATATTATTGTATTTAGTTCACACATTTCACAGATGAGGAACCTAAAGCCCAGAGAGACTAAGAAGGAGTCAAAGACCTACCAGTAGTCATGGGGTGGGCCTACTATATTATCCCAGGATGAGCCAGATTCTATGCTACCTCCCAACTAAAAAGGTGTTAACAGCAGCACTTTGTTAGAAGACACTCACTTTTCCTACCAGTCAGTAATTATCAATACAGAAGTGATTTTTCTCAGTGACAGTATCTTAAAAGACTTTAGGGTGATATTCAAATGGAGTCACTAGAAATGCACTAAAACAGCAATTAGGAAATGTAGATCTTATTGAGACTCTGCCATAACTTTGGTTTCTCTTGGGCTTTATAAAAGATGGACTAAGGAAATATCTAAGCTTCCTTTCAAAAGCCAAACCCATGATGGGACCCAAGTCACCTGGATGATCACAAGCCCTCCGGCATGTGAGGGTTCACCCTTTTCTGTAAAGCCAAGTCAAATGGTTTTCCTACCTACCCCAACCCATATCAGAGGCTAGCCCCCCACCTCTTCCCCTTTCCAAAGGTCATATTTCTATGTGCAAGGCAACAATTGTCATTTTGTACCCAACCGTAGGTGGACCACAAGAAAGCCTGCTTCTGTGCTGTTGCCTTTGACCTGCACAGGCTACATTTGGCTTCCATCCCTTACTCATGGTCACTGCTGACAGCCTGGACACTATACTTCTCTTTATTCCACTACAACGTCGTTCACACAATAACAAACATTTTCAGGCATTACTGAAAGACTATAAAACAAGACAGAAACAGCTGTTGCTCAATAACGAGGCCCTACTGCTTACATAGTAATTTGAATCATTTTGCTGCATGAGGGGCTGAGGGTAATGCCTATTTCTTTTTTTTATTTTTTTTAATTTTTTTTAATGTTTTATTTATTTGTGAGAGAGAGAGAGAGCAGCAGCGTGAACAGGAGAGGGTCAGAGAGGGAGGGAAACAAAGAATTTGAAGCAGGCTCCGGGCTCTGAGCTAGCTGTCAGCACAGAGCCTGACACGGGGTTGGAACCCACGAACTGTGAGATCATGACCTGAGCCAAAGCTGGATGCTCAACCAACTGAGCCACCCAGGCGCCCCTATTTCTTTTTTTTTTTTAATGTTTACCTATTTTTAAGAGACACAGAGAGAGAGAGAGAGAGGAGAAAGAGCCAGGGAAGTGTATACAGAGAGAGAGAGAAAGGACGAAGGATCAAAGCAAGCTCCGCGCTGACAGCAGAGAACCTGAGGTGGGGCTCGAACCCACGAACCGTAAGATCATGACCTGAGCCAGTCAGATGCTCAACGGACTGAGCCATACAGGCACCCCTATATAGAATAGGCAATGCCTATTTCTAATGAGGAAACAGGAGAAGCTCTACTCATTCTTAAAGGTATAGTAATTCATATTTATAAGAGGGACTTCTAAGTCAGAGAAGATTGGTTTTAGCCCGAGTGTGTGTTTCCCTGTGGGTCCCAAACAGTAGAATGCCCAAGGAAGTATCTACCTAGGAGGGTCCATGAGCTTCCTTGTATTTAATCACCCATCCCCTGAAGGTCATAAACTCAATAAAGAAGGAAGAAAACAGCTTCCCTGTTTCTCCTAATTAAAACATCATCTCTGTACTAGGTGAAAGCAAAGCCTTCAAGTTTCCAGGTGATTTAAAATCCCTTCTATCCAACAGTGTGACAGAAAGCAAGAAAATTAACACATGCTTGGGGCAAGATAGTGGAAATATATTACTGGTCTATGCAGGTAAATGCAAATTGATACTGGTGATTTTTTTTTTTAGGTACAGAGGTAGGAGAAAATGCACTGGTCAAATCTGATAACAAAAATTGCAGGGCACATTGTAGATCTTTTCCAAAAATAAAACAACTTCAAACCTTATATTAGCAAAGGCAGGAATCATTTCATTATACCAATGGCATCCTACAGTTAGTCTCTCAAAATCATTGAAAATGATCACACGGAGAAGCCAAAGGACAAAATAGTTGCCTATGTGGCACCTTTAATGAAATTAACGGTCTCTCAGATTACCCCCAGCATTCCATATTATGTTGCATTAACTCCTCCAGATAAGGACCTAGATTATCATAAACAGTGTAAATTATAGCACTGCCCTTTTATTTTATTTTTTTAATGTTTTATTTATTTCTGAGAGAGAGAAAGAGGCAGCGTGAGCAGGGGAGGGTCAGAGAGAGAGGGAGACGCAGAATTGGAAGCAGGCTCCAGGCTCTGAGCTAGCTGTCAGCACAGAGCCCAACGCGGGGCTCGAACCCATGAACCATGAGATCATCACCTGAGCCAAAGTCAGATGCTTAGCCGACTGAGCCACCCAGGTGCCCCTAGCACTGCCCTTTTAGAACTCACATCCACTGCTGTTTTAAATTACTTGAGTCCATTCTTACATGGCAGCTGGCATGAAAAGATAATTATGTCAGGAAAACTAATGGTTTTGTTTTTTCTACTTCAGGCACCTATTTTCCTGGGCTCATCACCTCACCCTCCAGCCCCCAAGAAAAGATATTCTATGATATTTCCTTCAGAAATTGTTGGGCTTTCCTGGTAAGTTTCAAGTGTGTCTAATCTTGCGGCTAGTAATTTTCCAGAGGAGAGCATGCTATAATGTTCCATGCCCAATGGACTCAAACATGGGTTTGAAGTCCAGTGTTCTAGAAAGGATGAGCAAGAGCAAGATTCTCTGAAGTCAAGCCTGGGTTTAAGCCACTTTGCTGCCCCTCACCTCAGGTCCCTGGCAACATAGCAGTGACCTTGAAGCCATTCCTTTGTCAGCAGTAGGAGGCAGCCAGGGGACCTTTCATTAGCTGGGGTCCAAGATGTTGTGAGTGAACAATCTCTGTGGTTGCAGAGTGTAACAAGGCAATCAGAATGCTTTTAGCACAACAATAGGTAGAGAGGTGTCCAGATTGGGAGCTCAGCTGCCCACCAGCTGTATAATCTTAATAGAGATAATATTTAAATCATGACTTTTTTTTGAAGAATAAATGAGTTTGTACTCATGAAGGACATGGAACAGTGCCTGGCACAAAGGTACTCAGTAAATGCATTAAGTACAATGAGCTATCAATACATTATTTTTGGTCTTAAAAGTCCAGAGCCCATGTTATGGCAGGAGCTTTCTGACCCACGCTGACATTCTAAGGAGCCAACGCCATGAACTCCCTTGGATTAGGTGGTACGGTCCGCATTTTGTGGATGTCCTTTAAAACAGGCAGCTGCTACATGGGTGCAGAGAGTGTAATTATCTACCCATATGAGCCAGGCATTTCTTTCTTAGTTACTTGTCTACTTCCATGCTAGACGGTTTCCTAAGGATGGGGAAATTCAACCATTCCTCCAACTGCCCCTGACAGTCTTTTCTTGCTCCCGTCATCCAGTTCCGATGGATGGGGAGGGAAAGCAATAGCAAGCACTCCCAACAAAGTCAGCTCTGGATGCAAATAGTTACCTTCTTTCCATCAACTCTGACCTTTGCTTCCAGAGCCTGGCTGGGCAGCAGAGCTGTAGCTCCTTTTCAGAAAGTACTGAAAGGGATAGAGGTCTGGCTGTTCCCTAGAAATCTCTGTGGGACATAGGGCCACCCAGTACCAACTGTTCTCAGGCTTGGGCTTTCAGGTCAAAATAATGAGATAATAAGAAATTGTCACATTTATACCTGTTTTTTTCCCTGGTGACGTCTTTACCTCCAAAAGCATTTGGAAGCTCCGGGTCACCTGCAAAATGTCAGGAAAGCTATACAGAATAAAAGAAAGAGCCCTGAAGAGTCTCTTTTGGGGTCAGCCAGCAGGGGAAATAGCATAGCATTGAGCCTTAAGAATGGCGACTGATCAAATTTAACTGAAGACAAGTTGGTTTGACTCAGAACTTCCCAGAAAGAGTAAATAAGAAATAAAACTGACTCAATTCATTTTGGCAGCCAACAGACAGAATTCAGTTTCTTTCTTTCTGTCCTACAGAATAATGTTTGTTTGTTTTTTAAGCAAAGGGGAAGAGAAAAAAGAAAAACTAGATGAAAGGAATGTGGCAAATCCCAGATCAATTTTTCAATAAATTCTCTGCCTCATCCAAAAGCAGTACTGAGTTCACATCAGGCATAAGAAAACGAGGATAAACACTAGACAATTCAAAAATTAATCAGTTGTCAATGCCCTTGAAGGCTATGAGGCACTGAGTAACAGCCAGCAGGACTCAGGGAAAATTTTGCAAGTCAAGTCAGAATGCACACATCCGGTCCTTTACTGGGGACACTCTAAGGAAACAGGACACATCTGCTCTTGACTTGCAACAAGCTTTTTATTCCATCACATACAAAGTGATAAGGTTGTGATCAAGGCAGGCCCAAGCCCTCAGGGGGCTAAAATACACCTAAGGTCACACAATACAGTAAGGAACTGTTTATCAACCATGATTTGATATATAATGTCTTATGTCTTGGATGTGGGGTATATACATTTATCATTTCCTACACCAGATACACTGACAACTCTCCCCTCTACTGATAATTAAAAGAAATTATAAATGTCTTATGTGTGCAGCATAATTATCACTTTTGCCTTACAAAATACAATTTGCTGCCCACACATTACCATCTTATCTGGCCATTTAACTACAGATAATGATCCTTTTATGAATCTAGCCCACAACCTGGAGATTTTCTATCTCATGTTCCTTTGGACCCTTGCAAAAACAATATAGAACGCCTGCGGTGTAAAATTAGGCCTAAACTTAATTATCTTGCAGCCTATTTCCTGAGTTTAATTAACTTTTCTGAGTGGTTTCTACTGCAATGAGAACTAGGCCCATTTGGTATTATTTAGTGTCATAATTTCTCTTCCCGCTCAGTTCCAAGGACACCACAGCTCCCTCCAGTCCTAATTGCCATGGCAAATGCAGAGATGAGAGAGCTGAAACACAGCTATAACCAAAATTAAGAATGCGGTGCTGTGCATACTAATAGAAGGATGGAAATCTAGGAGTGTGCTATCTATAATCCCTTCTAGCCTCTAAATGAACGGACTTTAAATATTTAATTATCTTGTTAAGTAAATTCAGATTATAGATTCAAATCCTCGTCATTACAGATCATCGGGCTATTTCAGAAGAGAATAAATGGGAGCCAGACCCTTTTATAAACTAGAATATGACACACAGTTTATGATGAAAGCTGTTCTCCGTAGCTTACCTAGGCTCCTTCTCTGGACTCTGAGAAGGCTAGGTGTGACAAGATATTTCTGCCTCTAGAAAGTGTGCGGACCCTCCCCCAGGGGTCTGAGAGTGGATGTGGCCTTTGGAGCCCAAACGACTGAAAGCAATGCAGACTGTTCATTAACTCTGCAGCCGCTGGCAAGTTACTCTGCCTCTCACAGCTTAGATTGGCCCACTGTTGAATGCAAATAACAGCGAATGCCCCACTGGAGGGTTTCAACGATCAAAGAGATAACCAGCGAGCTTCCCCTCCCCTCTCCCTCATCCCCCACCCCTCTTATAAAATGTTTTAGGGAAGAAAACAGTTTCCCTCCAGGGAATGTTGTGGGTTGACTTTTTAATGTGCCAGTATGTTTTGCGAATGGCTGAGAGAAGATACAAAGAGGAAAACAGACTTGAAGGAGGAGGGGGCCTCTGTTGAGACAGGTAAGAATGAAAAATAAATTTAAGAATTTTTTAATAAAAAAATAAAGGGGAGGTTGGAAAGACCTAAATGTTATTGGTAAAAATAATAAATAAACAAACAGACAGACAGACAGACAAAGAGCCAAGGCAGGAGAAGGAGAAAGAGAAAATAAAACAACCCAGAGGTGGCTTGGTTGGTTAAGGGACAAACTCTTGATTGCGGCTCAGGTCATGATCTCATGGTTCAATAGATCGAGCCCTGCATCTGGCTCCTCACTGACAATACTCTCTGCCTCTTCCCAGGTTACTCACTGCACTCTTTCTCACACAAAATAAAAAAATAAACATTTTAAAAAACAGATATTCTGATGTAAAGTACAAGAAAGAGGGCCACTATTTCTAGGACGGTCTGTGACAAAAACCAAGGAGAATTCAGGAAGAACAGAGAAGCACTCCTACATCACTGTCTAGCATCCATGTCACTCCTCCCTATTTAAATATCCAAGATTTTGGTGTTGCTGCGCCCAGACCCTACCTTCAACTTAGCTAGGGCTGAGGAGCCGCTGAAGGATGGAATTGAGAGATGCTTTAAATCTTTTGGATGCCACCAGTTACTTTATGCCTAATAAAGTAACCCCCCCCCCTTCCACTCATTCACTCATTCTTACTGCTGGTCTTGGGTATAATGGAGATTTTCCTTGTTTTATACACATTTTATATCCTTAGTTCTACAATGGGGAAGAGTGTCTCACCACTGTCCTGGGTCAGAGGAATGCCTTAACTTGGCTCCATTCAGTGGCTCCTGGGTCCCTCCTTGCCTAGCCATGGGGAATTCCCCTTCCACACCAACATCTGTTCTTTAACCATCCAGTCTAGGTACAGATAACATTCCTGTAGAGGTACAGTAGGGGGAGGTAACATGAGGTATGCTTAACATTATTCGGAGCCATGGAAGCGGGTACCCCCATGCAAGGAATATGGAACACAGACTGACATCAATAGTGATGGGCAGGCACTGGGCATGGGAGATGCCCACATGAGAGCAAAGGAAAGGACAATTACTGTGGATCTTTGGCTCAGGTAACACACAGTGTGACAACTTTGGATAACATCAATGCTAACAGGGGATGCCTGTGACGACCCTCCCTAAGCTTTCAAGGGTTTTAGTTCAGGCTCTCAAACCCCAAGTGTCTCTGGAACCATTCCGCTCCCCTGTGCTAAATGTCCCAGATCTGAGGATGTCAGAGTGGAACTAGGCAATGACATGGCCTGAGATCCTGGAATTTTGGTTATTTTCACATCGTCTCATGGACCAGGAAGAATTCCCCTCCACATGTTCATCTTCTTGCGGCTTTCATTCAGAATTTTCCAAAGTTTTTAATGTTTATATACTTTTTGAGAGAGAGACAGAGTGCAAGCAAGGGAGGGGCAGAGAGAGAGGAAGACAAAGAATCTGAAGCAGGCTCCAGGCTCCAAGCTGTCAGCACAGAGTCCAACGTGGGTCTTGAACTCACAACCCGTGAGATCACAACCCGAGCCAAAGTCAGACGCTTAACTGACTGAGCCACCCAGGGGCCCCTCATTCAGAATCTTCATATTGACCTTATACAGGGAAACAATCCTGAAGAATTAGTCTGCTATCTGGTTCCATTCTTCCCAAGCAGAGACTTCTGGAGAACAGAGGGCCTATATTTTTCTCATGTTCAGTCCAAATCCATGGATATTAAAGGCCCTCACCATCTACAAAGTAGTTCTTACTTTACGGTAAAATCAAAATACTTCGTCTTGAGATGAGACTGAAGCAGAGAGGACTTGGTACCCGACGTGCTTCCGCGTGTGTCTCCCTCCCCAGCTGGCCACACACTCTACTGCACTGGCCTTAAATCATCCTGCACACCCAGCTCTTGTACCTGCCAACATCATCCACTGTCTAAATGCAGCCAGCAGCTGTTTATTTACAATTAGATCTGCCAGCTGGAAAGCAAACATTCTGCGTTACCGAATCAATCAATGTTGCAGCGAGAGAAAAAATCAGGTACAGCATGAAATGGGGGACAGGAACATTACATTATATTGCAGCTGTCCTTGTCCAATGCCATTAGATGTTCTCAGCACCAAGAATTAATATAACCACAGTCTATGATCAGCTGTCTTCTAGTCCCAGATTTGACACCTAAGAAATACAGCCCGCCAGAGGGAGAGATGTGGGCCTTGGAAGCCCATGACCTTCATCTGATGACATGAGCAATACTGACCTCAAGGGTGGTTCTCTATCAGGGAACCAGGGCGCTTCCCCTCTTCACTATGTTTATCTATTTCCTCTTTCATCCAAGCAGTAATTAGAGCTGAATCACACCTACTGATATCGGGCTTTCAAATACACCACGTATAGAGTATCTGGGGACACTGTCTCCTTTTGGAAATCTCAAAGAATGATGAATATCTCCTTTTCATCATAAAGTGGATCAGCACAAGGAATCCTCCCACGTTTAGTGATTTATATAGGTAGTACTGTTCAAGACCTTGATTTGACTTTGCCTGTTAATCTACCAACTGAGGCTTGGTGAATTAACGTGCTTGCCTGGTTCAGTCCTGAAAACTAGGAAAGCAAAAGGCAGTAACACTTTAGTAGGAATACAGCAACAAGAGCTTAACCATATGATTGATGAGGCTCTGCCCTTACCAGTCTTATCTGTAGGATTTTTGTTTGGTTGGTGGTGCCATTTTTTTTAAATAGCAATTGATGGGAATCAAGATAGGAAAGGAAGGGATACTAGATATAAAATTGGAAGGTCACTAAACATGAAGTTCTAGCACACAACCCAGTATTTGTAACCCACAAAAATTCCTTATGAATGCATTCATCCTCACCCATGCCTCCTAAAAGCCATTGCAGTTTGTGCAGCAGTTGGGATAAACCCTATAAATGCCCTCCTCTGGCCCTGGTGTGCCACGAATTTGAAGGTTTCCCCTCTCTGTGTTCTGGCTCCTAATGGGAAACTCCATGGCACTTTGTGTAAACACAGAAACATCTGCTGTAGCCGCGAACAGCTTACTGAAAAAGTACAGCCAAGTCTGCTTACAGACCCCCTCTGCCCTCATTAGAAAATATGCTGGCAGTCAACAGAAGTACAATAAAACTAAGAGAGCTTAAGGAATCAGGAAAAGACAGTGAAGGCCTTTGGGACAACAAATAAAGCACGTCCAGCCAAGTAGGAGATTTGGAGGAGTGGGATTAGCCATCAGTGGATACAGAGCCTTCGTTAAGAGTTTCCCATTTTCTGAATCCAGGCTTGCTTAAAACCAAGGGCCCGGACTCCACCCTTTGCATTTAAATACCTCAACCCCAAGGGTAGTAATCCCCTTTTATACAATCTGGTTCACTTACTGCTGCAAAGTAGCCTTATGAACTGCTAGGCTTCCCACAGGGCATAGAAGAGGACATGGTCTCAAAGTCTTCTCAGCAAATGCTGGTAGATAGTTAGACTGGAGCTATATGTTGGTAAAGTGTATGAAGGCTCAGGCTGAAGGGAAGGCACTCAGACCATTGCAGGACCTCTCTAGGTATGAGGGGATAAGGACCTAACCTAAAATGAGATCAATACAAATTAAGAGAATAGTCCCAATGATAGGGAGACTATAGCAGCCAAAGGGTGCAAAATGCATGGCAGTCATTAGCCTCCATCTTCCTGGGACCAAATATGAACAATGCAGACTGAGATGAAGCCTCTTCCTCTCTCACAACAGCTCCACGCATACACAGATTTTTTTTCCAATCTACTCAAAGTCACTGTGTTCTCATAGTTTCCTTCATTCTTTTGTTTTGCTCCTAGAAGAATCCTTCATTTCCCTCCCACCCTATTATACCCATTTCCATCCCTTCTGACATCCAAGTAACAACATCATATTCATTTGGGTTGTTGGGGTTAATGCAACAAAAATGGGTGCTGGCAAATTTTATCAAAGAAGAAAATTAGGTTTTTGGAAGGAAACAGGGTTGTACATGAAATGGAAGGGAAGATGAGCAACCAGATTTCATAAAAGGATGAAAAGCAGGGTAATGCTGGGAAAAATGGCAGACACTCTCTTCAGAAGCACCAAAGGGATGAGTCAAATCCCCGAGTAACTTTGCTAAGGATGCGATTTCATAGGTTAAGATTCCCCTTTTCAATATTACTTTGGCATTTGGGGTTTTTTTGTTGTTTCATACAAAGTTTAGGATAGTTTGTTCCAGCTTTGAGAAGAATGCTGGTGCAATTTTGATTGGGATTGCATTGAAGGTGTAGATTGCTTTGGGTAGTAATGACATTTTAACAATATTTATTCTTCCAATCCATGAGCATGGAATATTTTTCCATTTCTTGTGTCTTCTTCAATTTCCTTCATAAGTTTTCTATAGTTTTCATCATACAGATCTCTTATATCTTTGGTTAGGTTTATTCCTAGGTATTTTATGGTTTTCTGTGCAATTGTGAATGGGATCAGTTTCTTGATTTGTCTTTCTGTTGCTTCATTCATTATTAGTGCATAAAAATGCAACCAATTTCTGTTAGTTGATTTTGTACCCTACAACTTTGCTGAATTCATGGATCAGTTCTAGTAGGCTTCTGGTGGAGTCTGTTGGGTTTTCTATGTAGAGTATCATGTTGTCTGCAAAAAGTGAAAGTTTGACTTCTTCATTGCCAATTTTGATGCCTTTTATTTCCTTTTGTTGTCTGATGGCTGATGCTAGGACTTCCACCACTATGTTAAACAACAGTGGTTAGAGTGGACATCCCTATCATGTTCCTGATTTCAGGGGGGAAAGCTCTCAGTTTTTCCCCATTGAGGACGATGTTAGCTGAGGGCTTCTCATAAATGGCTTTTATGATGTTTAAGTAAGTTCTTTCTAACCCAACTTTCTTGAGGGTATTTATTAAGAAGGGATGCTGTATTTTGTCAAATGCTTTTTCTGCATCTATCAGCAGGATCGTATATGGTTTTTATCTTTTCTTTTGTTAATGTGATGTATCACATTGATTGATTCATGAATATTGAACCAGCCCTGTAACCCAGGAATGAATCCCACATGATCATGGTGGATAATTCTTTTTATGTGTTGTTGAATTCGATTTGCAAGTATCTTGTTGAGGACTTTTGCATCCATATTCATGAGCCAGCAATAGCACTGCTAGGAATTTACCTGAGAGATACAGGAGTGCTGATGCATAGGAACACATGTACCCCAATGTTCATAGCAGCACTCTCAACAATAGCCAAAACATGGAAAGAGCCTAAGTGTCCATCAACTGACGAATAGATCCAGAAGATGTGGTTTATCTATACAATGGAATACTACATGGCAATGAGAAAGAATGAAATCTGGCCATGTGTAGCAACATGGATGGAACTTGAGGGTGTTATGCTAAGTGAAATACATCAGGCAGAGAAAGACAGATACCATATGTTTGCATGTATAGGTGGATTAGGAGGAAGTTAATGGAGGACCATGGGGGAGAAGGGGAAAAATAGTTGGGGAGAGGGAAGGAGGCAAACCATGAAAGACTTTTGAATGCTGAGAACAAACTGAGGGCTTGATGGGGGTGGGGGAGAGGGGAAGAGGGGTGATGGGCATGTAGGAGGTCACTTGTTGGGATGAGCACTTGGTATTATATGAAAACCAACTTGACAATAAACTATTCAAAAAACAAAGAAAAAGATTCCCGTAGAGACTATAAGGAAGGTCCCCCATGCTGGTACCAAAGGAGGGTAGACTGGATGCTGGGCAATACTACCCATGGCTGTCCTCTACAGCCATACGTGCAAGTACTTGCAGATGGACATACTTGTACAGCCTGAAGCTTAGAGAAATGACTTACCAGGATCAGCTCTTTTTTTTTTTTTTAACATTTATTTATTTTTGGGAGACAGAGCAAGACAGAGTACAAGCAGGGGAGGGACAGAGGGAAAGAGAGACATAGAATCCAAAGCAGGCTCCAGGTTCTGAGCTGTCAGCACAGAGCCCAACAGTGGGGCTAGACTAAGCCACCCAGGCACCCCCAGGGTCAGCTCTTTAAAGCTCAAGTCCATCCCATTGTTCTTCATTTTATGGCAAAACACTCCATCATCTGCATTTGGTAATTTTCTTTCTTTCTTTCTTTCTTTCTTTCTTTCTTTCTTTTCTTTTCTTTCTTTTAAATTTTTTAATTCTTTATTTATTTTTGAGAAAGAGACAGAGTGTGAGCAGGGGAGGAGCAGAGAGAGAGGGAGATACAGAACCTGAAGCAGGATCCAGGCTCTGAGCTGCCAGCACAGAGCCCAACAGGGGGCTCAAACTCAGGAACCATGAGATCATAACTCTAGCCAAAGTCGGACGCTCAATTAACTGACACACCCAGGTGCCAATATTTCTTTCTTTAACACAGAAATTTCTTATTTTAGTATCTAACTCTTACACTGAACATTCCCCACTTTTAATTCCCCACTCTTGCTCACTAAGTAATTCTGATTAATTCTGCTTATCATAAAAAGCAAGATAAGGCTATAGGAAAGGTCTCAAAGAAGGGACAGGAAGGGAAGGGGAGGGAGGGGGAGGGAAGGGCANGAGGTGGAGGGAAGGGAAGGGGAGGGAAGGGGAGGGAAGGGGAGGGAAGGGAAGGGTCAGTTTAGCCATATCAATGCTGTCCAATAGAACTTTCTACAATATTGGAAATGTTCTAAATCTAGGCTAACCAAAACAGTAGCCACTGGCCAAACACACCTACTGAGCCCTTGAATGTGACCAGTAAGACTAAGAAACTGAATTGTATTTAATTCCTATTAATTTAAATACAAATCCAAATAGCCAAAAGTGGCTAGTAGCAACCATATTGAACAATACAGAATAGATACATAATATCCAAGAAATTCCTTTTTCTAATTATTTGGAGACCAGATAGCTTTTCTGTGGTGATTGTGGGATGTTAAAAGCTAAATTAAGTATTTTTCTGAGAAAGCTAAAAGCAATTCTATACCCTTTGTACAAATGCAGCAAGTAAGGCACCTTGTGGGTCAACAACTCACCTGAACTGTAAACCATCCCCAAGCAAATACACAGAGCAGCAGGTCCTGGGCCTCTAGCTCTGGCTCTCCCTAAGTATGTGGCCTTGGGCAAGTCAGGCTTTCTCTTTCATTTTTCGAAAAGAAAGGGATCAGGGGCACCTGGGTGGCTCAGTTGGTTAAGTGTCTGACTTCAGCTCATATCATGATCTCACAGTTCGTGGGTTCGAGGCCCGCGTCAGGCTCTGTGCTGACAGCTCAGAGCCTGGAGCCTGTTTCGGATTCTGTGTCTCCCTCTCTCTCTGCCCAATTCATGCTCTGTTTCTCTGTTTCTCTCTGTCTCAATAACAAACATTAAAAATTTTAAAGGAAAAAGGGAAAAGAAAGGGATCAGACTAGATGTTTTCAGGTCCATTTTCCAACACTAATAGGTTTAATTTTTATTTGTGCCCACTAAAACCTAGAAACTATAGGGCAGAGGCTATAAACATGAATGGCAACAGGGTGGTAAATGAATGAAACTTGCCTAGTGGGACCTGGAGCCAATTGAACAACATATACCCCAGCCGATCATACAATTGGAGATTCTGATTTTCTTTTTTGTTTGTTTATTTGTTTATTTATTTATCTTTGAGAGACAGAGAGAGAGAGAGAGAGAGCAACCAGGGGGGCAGAGAGGGAGAGAATCCCAAGCAGACTCTGAACTGTCAGTGCCAAGCCTGATGTGGGGCTTGAACTCACAAACCATGAGATCCCGACCTGGGATCAAAACCAAGAGTTGGATGCTTAACTGACTGAGCCACCCGGGCACGCTGGATATTCTGATTTTCAAAAAGACCTCAGAAATTCTCTTTTATTGTTGGAGTCTAATGCAATTTTTAGGAAAATTTTTGTGGCCTATGTAAATCTCATCCATGGGCAAGGTGTGACATCCATTGCCTCTGATGTATTATAGCTAAACATTTGGAGCACTCAGACTCTATTCCTTTAAGTGACCCCTCCCCACTTCAGAATTTTCTAACCTCCCATATTGTTCTCAGTTTAAATTTATATTTGCAAGCTCCCCTTCTAAGCTCCAACACAATTTAAAATGTTAGATCAAGCCATACCACCCCATGATTGTGAAACTGGCTTTGTTGCCAATAACTAGAACAGACAGAAAAGTGATCATAACGTGCCGAAGGTAACTGAAGGGTGCCCCATTTCTCACTTTTCATTTGTGATGCTATGAGGGGAGTACAAGGCTATTGTGATGAAAAGTTGTGTGTTGCAGGAAACTCATTCAGTGTATGCTCCAATAAAACTGCAAATAATGACTGCCTAGAAAATTCTAACCTTTCACTGAAACAGTACTTGTCAACTCCACACATATTGCTGCAGTAAAAGAGTAAAAACACCAGATGGCAGCATTATATCATTAAAAATTCTCAGTACTTGAAATTGAGGTAATGTTCATAAAAATGGTCTTGGCAAAATTCAGATCAAACTATGAGCTTTCTAGATCTCTCCTTAGCTGATCAATTTCTTTCTAATTTATTTTGAATCAATTATTATTGTTTGAAGTCTATTACTATTGTGGCCTAACTCATTCAACCCGAAATATGCCTTCAATTTTTAGTGTTCACTTACCAATACCTTTGGGGTTAAATGGTATAAAATTCCATAAGGGGATGTTCTAATAAATTTTTTTAGTAGCATTCTTGCCTATTATTAATCTATTTGTATTATAGAGAGAGACAGAGAGAAAGAGAAAGAATCCCAAGGAGGTTCCACATTTCAGCACAGAGCCCAACTCGGGGCTCAAATTCACGAACCATGAGATCATGACCCGGGCTGAAACTAAGACTCGGGTGCTTAACCGACTGGGCCACCCAGGTGTCCCATGAAAACCACCTTTTGTAAGAGAATCCTGAGTGGCTAGGACTCCTGTTTTGGAGTCCCAGAAGTACTAAACAGTAGCATAGGAGAAAGTGTAGAGAATAAGCAAAAAACCTATTTAAAAGTCCAGGAATCACAGCTCAGCATGCTCTGGAAATAAAACACATGTTCAAATCTCAACTGTGCTTAAAAAACTGGTCCCCAGGGGTGCCTGGGTGGCTCAGTCAGTTAAGCATCTGACTTCAGCTCAGGTCATGGTCTCGTAGTCTGTGAGTTTGAGCCCTGCATCAGGCTCTGAGCCGACAGCTCGGAGCCTGGAACCTGCTTCAGATTCTATGTCTCCCTCTCTCTGCCCCTCCCCCCCCCCTCAGAAATAAAGATTTAAAAAAACTGGCCCTTTACCCACTCATCCTCACTTGTTTTCAGTTTGCCAATGAAAATGGCCATCTTCTTGCAATTCAAAACACAACATATAGTTTACCATGATAAAAAATTGCGTGTGTGTGTGTGTAGACAGATGGATATCCATAAAGGGTTCTAATAATTTTCAATTGTGTCATAAATGTCCTCAGTTCTTTTAAAAACAAAAACAAAAACAAAAAACAATTGTGCATACCTTTAGCAATCGCGGACCCCTGCCGCTTACACAGTTCCATCTGGCTCAAGTCTGGCATTTGGTCCTGGGGATCCACTGTTGGGAACAGCAATGCCAAGGCAAATAGGCAGGTTTTGGACCTGGGCTGTTTGCCCCTGAGGGCTCACTCCCAATGAAACGCCTCTCAAAATGGAAGACAAACCCCGCCCCATCTCCATTCACAGAGGAGGCACAGAAGCAACTGCCTGTCAGTTTCAGAAGAGCCGTTTTTATCCCTACTCCCTGTAACCATGAGTTCCAAAATAATAAAGCAATTCTGAAACAAACTTAGCATTTTTTTTAATTGTAAAGGAAAAACATACCTCTCTTTCCTGCTTTTTTTTTTTTCTCTCTTTTCATTTCATGAGACAAGAGGCTAATATGTTGAATCACTCCAGTCCTTAGGGACACCGACCAGCCCTAGAGAACCTTCCAAAAACATGAAGGAAGTTATGGACACTCTCCACACACAGAAAAAAAGTCTGCAGGCACTGAACCTAAAAGTACACATTTTTAGAGGAGTTAGGGATCAGGAACCCACCCTTGACGCAGTGTGAAGAAACTTTGGTGTTTCTGACCTTCGTTATCTGTGATAACAACCTAGCAGGTTGTTTGCTACTTACTTGTCATTTTATTTGTATTGTTCTGCTTTCCCCACACAAGGCCTGGAGGGGATCTGTGGTGTGTCTGAGAACCAGAGCAGAAAACCATATCCAGAGGAGTCACAGGGATGAAAGGCACAGCATAGGAAATACAGTCCATGATACCATAGCAGCGGTGTATGGTGAGAGGTGCAAGCCACTGTGGTGAGCACTGCATGACGTGCAGAGTTGTGACATCACTATGTTGTACGCCTGAAACTAATGCAACACTGTGTGTCAACCATACCTCAACAAAGAAACTAAACTAAACAAACGATGAATGAATGAAGAAAGCTGAGGGGGGAAAAAAAGAAAAGAAAATGATAACTGGAAAACCAAGTAAGAAAGCCAAATAAAGTGCCAGGCTCTCGAGTTTTGCTGGTGGGCAAATAAATTGGACCACACATTCTCTACAAGGCAATTTGGCAGTCTACCAAGTGATTTAAAATTCTGCACATGCCTTGACCTGGCACTCCTACTCGGAGAAAATTTATCCTAAGGAAATAATTATGCCTGTGCAGGTGGTGTAGCCAAAAGGGTAGTCATTACAGTGTTGTTTATAATTGAAAAATTAGAAATAAACTGTCCGACAATGTTGGAAATGTTAAACCAGCTATGGTCCTTCCATTAAGCAAAATAAGATTCAGCCTTTCATATTGGTTTGATAAAGGTGAGTGATGATATTGGAATATGTTTAATATATTAACTGGGAAAAGCAGATTTTAAAATAGTTTCTGAATGATTCTATTTTGATAATATCTGTTTTGATAACATACCCCGAAATGCTATATGCAAAGTGGCTAATAGTAATGCCTAAGATTATATGATTATGGTTGGTTTTATATTTTGTCCCTTTTTCCCTTTGATTCTCATTATCTCTCATCTGTATTCTTCTGTATTAAATTCTACAATAAATACATATTGCTTATATAATGAAAAATAAGCATGTTCTGGGGGTGCCTGGATGGCTCAGTTGGTTAAGTGTCTGACTATGGCTTGATTTCACAGTTTGTGGGTTGAGCCCTGCATGGGGCTCTGTGCTGATAGCTAGCTCAGAGCCTGGAGCCTGCTTCAGATTCTGTGTCTCCCTCTCTCTCTGCCCCTCCCCTGCTCATGCTCTCTCTCTCTCTCAAAAATAAATAAACATTTTTTTAAAAACTTTTTAAAGTATGTTCCAAACATGAGGAGAGTCTGAGGATTCTTGATCAGTGGCCAAAAAGAAAATTTGGAAAGCAAGCAAGATAGGCGCTTGTCAAATATGAACATCAACAAGAAAACTAAAACCAAGATGGCACCTATTCCAACACAGCAAAGCTTCAAGGTAGCTGCCAGCTCCCCAAAGGAGAAATACCATGAGCCACAGGGTCCAGAAATGCTACAGTAAGGACCTGAGATGCTATAGTAAATAGGTGAGTTGACACACCCACCCAAACCCCTCTTCTCTCTTGATTAACTTTTTTTATGTAAAGCTGATAATGAAATAAATCCAAGTTCCTAGAGCTTTATAAAAAGTGGCTCCAGGGGTGCCTGGGTGGCTCAGTTGGTTTAGTGTCCAACTTCGGCTCAGGTCATAATCTTGCAGTTCGTGGGTTCAAGCCCCACGTCAGGCTGTGTGCTGACAGCTCAGAGCCTTGGAGATTGCTTCAGATTCTATGTCTCCCTCTTTCTCCACCCTCCCTGACTTTCACATTCTCTCCCTCTTTCTCTCTCTCTGTGTCAAAAATAAATAAACATTAAAAAAAAAATTTAAGTGACTCCAAAAGTCTTAGCCTGGTAAAAAGGAAATGTTGAAGTTCTCATGCACATGCCTGCCCTAGTCCAGAGAAAACTGTCACGTGTGTAAAGGAGAAATCTGTACCTTTTCCTACCTAAAGTAGATTAATAGCAGGCTCCAGGTTTTCCATCAGTGATGGATTTTAAAAAGAGACTTTGTTTCACAGAATATTTGAACTTGTTCCTTTGAAAATGTGAGCACTTTTAACTCAGACACATGTTAAAATATCAAAATAGGTTCCTTACATTTGTGGGCATCCAATGATTTTTTTGTCCTATAATCTATGTTTCCAGTCCGACCTGCCTTTCCACAATGGGCTAACGTGCTCTACGACCAACTGCATCTCCAAAGCACGGAATTCTTGAGGGACGGTCCAGAAACCCATCAATGACACTCTCTTTTAATAAAAATTTTTTTTAAAAAGGCAAATTCCCTGTTTGCATGACTTAAAGACTATCCTTTGCGACAATATTAGCTGGGACCAAAACCTCAATGTCAAAGTTATGGGTAATTTGACTCACATTTGGATTTCCCATTTGGCAAAAGTAATAAAAACCCAATTTTCATTTATTTGGAATTCCTTCCTTTTCATTGGTTGTATCTAAGTTTGGGGAAGTTTACGTAAAGCCAAGGCCTTGAGAAGTATGCTCCCTGGTTCCTGGGTCATCACTCATAAATGTTTTCCCCAGGCTGCACCCAGCTGCCCCAAGGCTGAGAGGAGTCACACCTCTTTGTGTGTAGAAGTTCAACAAAATTGTGCCAATGGCTGTTTTCTGAAACCACACACCAAAGGGTCTATCCAAACGTGGTAAGTTCAGTGTGTGTTGGTGGCAGAGTGGTGAGCACAGCTGACTTCCCAATGTGATGAGTTCAGTGAATGAATCTGTAGCTTAGATGAAAAAAAAGAAATCATTCCACAGATTCTACCATTGGAAACTATGATTTTCTTTAGCCAAGTATTTTTCCTAGGCCTTTTTCTACAAAAAAAAAAAAAAAAAGCTAGTTATAACTCATCTTTATTCAACTCTCTTAAATTTTCCAGTTCTTATTATATTTTAATGATGCTAAATTACACACTCTGGAGTATAATTAATTTACACTTAATATGCATTTATGTGGCTTTAAGTCCTACTGGTATATAGGCCACGTTGCTCAATGGATGTAATATCCCAAGGTTAACACTATGCTCTCCATAATACAATATTGTGCCTCTTTCTCCTCTCAATCTAAGCTGTAGCAGGTGGTCAGTCAATGCAGGCTGTTCCGTATTTCCCTTGTGATGATGGAGCATACCGTCACGAATGTGGGCTCTGAACTATGAGTGCTGGATTTGTATACCAGCTCTGCCACTTCTTAACAGAGTAATCTTGACCAAATGACTTGCATTTGCCATGTCTTAGTTCCTTCTTCTGTAGAATAGGATAATAATAGCACTTGTCACATGGAGGTGTTGAAAGGATTAAATGACATGATGTATATCAGCACACAGAAAAGTGTCTGATACAAATACAGGCTCTTTTTAAGACTTCCATGAAATCAAATCATAAACCAGCCCATTCTACAGTGAATCATATTTTGTCTCACACTACGCTGTAAGAGTACTATGTATTTACATAGTTTTCTTAGGTTTTTGGAGGGGAAGGGGGTCATGTTTGTTTGTTTAGCATCAAATGCCTAGTGACTAAACCAGCAAAATCTGTAGACACACACACAAAATTATGAAAATTATTATTACAAGGTTAAAGCCTTGTAATTGGACTCAAATTCCATATTACACTCAAATTCCAGATTAGTACACCAACCACACCTCTAATTCTATAGGTAAATAAAATTTCATCTTAAGAAATCTTGGGGCTCCTGGGTGGCTCAGTCAGTTAAGTGTCCAACTTCGGCTCAGGTCATGATCTCACGGTTCATGAGTTTGAACCTTGCGTATGGCTCTGTGCTCACAGCTCAAAGCCTGGCACCTGCTTCAGATTCTGTGTCTCCCTCTCTTGCTGCACCTCCCCCACTCATGCTCTGTCTCTCTCAAAAGTAAATAAAAACATTAAAAAACTTTTTTAAAAAATCTTACCATCACAATTCACTCTCCCTAGATGATAATACCCATACATACCAAGGCTGACTAGATATAAAAAGAAAACCATAAAAATGAAAAGTCAAAAAAATGTACATGCTTTTATTTAATAGCACACTGCCAGAGAATAGTCCTCATGTATTTTATAGAAAGTGTGCCAGGAAGATGAGGAGAGCTTACCCTTTCTACGAAGAATTATAATTTGCAAGATATATGCCTTTGATATTACGGTCAGTGACTCTTTCACAAAGGCAAGGTACAATGTTGGGGTTTTGTTCTTCTGAAACATCCCATGAACAAGTCACTGATTAAGTGCTCCTTAGCCAGGCAGCTAGAAGCGTGTTGATTTAAAATCCTTCTAAAGATAACCCTCTCCACTGTGAAGAGGCCTTCTCAGCCCTGGGCATTTCATTCATCATCCTTAGCTTTTGCTGAAAAACAAAAGTTGGCTGCTCACCTCTCTCTAAAGATCAAATCCACTGTGTTCAAGACAAATTGCTTCCTTCTTAGAGCTTAAAAAATATATGTTTACTTCTAAGTCCTAATGAAGACATATTACTTCAAAAGCCACAAAGTAGGGGTCCCAGATAGGGCGTTTGAGTGAATCCCAAGAAAGGTTGTTAGGTTGTGGGCATAAGAGGCTTCTGCTGCCTTGAATCAATCCCTTAAAGTATCCTCCAAGCTCTCTGCAGTCTGTGCTAACCAGTAGCCTCAGAGGGTCAAAGAAGGGCCATCCACTGGAAAGGACTTGCACCCTGACACACAACAATGGAATGATTCTGCTTCCCTTAAAGGAGAATGATCCTATGCTCTTTTCATACAGTATGCCAGGGTGGGGGGGGCGGGGATCAAAATGGCAGCAGAAAATGCTCCTCACAGCCCTGAGAAAGCAAGTTGTTAAGCATATTTTACCAGTAGACTAGGAGATTCTCAGAGACATGTCAAGGTCCAGAAGAGTTCAAACCTCCACTTAATTGAGAACAAAGACATCACTTTGAAGGACAGATACCAGCTCCCTCTTTTCCCAGAACTTCAAATGAGGCACATTCCCATCTTTATGGAAAAACAAGGGGAAAATGAGGTATGAAGATCTTGAGCAACTTTCAAAGGACCACCTGGCAAGACAGCAGCAGATCATCAGGAAAACTGTTTCCTGACTCTGATGGCTACTTTTCATCTTCTCCGGCACAAGAACTGATCCTGGTGCCCAACTACTAGATAACCACAGTAGCAAAATTGTTCCTGTTAAGGAAACCAGCTGAAAATGTAATGTGGAAAAGCAAAATATCATCTCCACATACATCTTTATTCTCAAGATACTTCAGGCCACAGTAACCTCTCCTGACTCTGGAAAGCAGACTCCGGTCCAGTGGTTTTCAAACCTGGCTCTGTGGATGCCCTTTTTGGAGCATACTTGGGAGAGTAAGAAGAGCCAGGTGAACTCTGCCTTTCTACCTCGACTTCAACCAGAAAAACTCTAAACCTGCTTACAGGGTCCAAGATTTTTAATTCTGTTAACAATCTAGGGGAACCCTATACCTTTAAAAATGAAGGAGCCACCTCAAAAAATTAAAAATAGAACTACCTTACAACCCAGGAATTGCACTACTAGGTATTTATCCAAGGGATTAAGGTATGCTGTTTCAAAGGGACACATGCACCCCAATGTTTATAGCAGCACTATTGACAATAGCCAAAGTATGGAAAGATCCCAAATGTCCATTGATGGATGAATGGATAAAGAAGATGTGGTATGTATATACAATGGAGTATTACTCAGCAATCTAAAAGAATGAAATCTATTAGTTTTGTGGGTTGTTTCCTTTGCTGTGCAGAAGCTTTTAATCTTGATTAGGTCNATGGGATCATGAGTCTACCATTCATAATCCTTCATGAGGCGCATACCAAACCAGAAGGGGCAGTATTGACCCATTGACTCCCTTCCCCTGATAAAGGACTGCTCTCAGATGTGCTAGCCTTCCCCATGCTTCCAAGCTGGGCATATGTCATAACCTAGAAAGTTCCTTATGGTGTGCGCAGCACCAAAGGAAATTCTGGAGCATTACGTGAGGCACTTGAAGGGGGACCTTATCATCTTAAAATGAATGGAAGCCTGCATGGAATTGTCCAGTAGTCACAGCTGAAATCTGAGGACAGCCAAGTAGATGTGAATAAATGTGACAGGTTTTTAAAATTTTTTAATGTTTTTGAGAGAGACAGAGAGCATGAGCAGGAGAGGGGCAGGTGGGGGGAAAGAAAGAGAATCCCAAGCAGGGTCCACTCTGACAGGCAGAGCCCAACAGGTGACTTGATCTCAAACACTGTGGATCATGACCTGATCTAAAATCAAGAGTTGGATCGCGTAACCAACTGAGCTCTGTAGGTGTCCTGGGTACCTGCTATTCTGAGTTTGAGGTCATCTCTAAGATCCATTTCCTTGGGAATCCCTCGGGAAGCCTTAAATAAAAGGTCTTCTGGGAAGGGCACCTGAGTGGCTCAGTTACATCAGACTCTTGATTTCAGCCAGGTGACGATCTCACAGCTGTGGGATCAAGCCCCACATAGGATCAGCCCCCTGTCAGGTTCCACACTGAGTGTGAAGCCTGTTTGAGGATCTCTCTCCCTCTCTCTCTGACCCCTCCCCAACCCGTGCTCTCTCTCTCTTAAAAAAAAAATCAATCCAATTAATTTTTTAAACTTTTGCTTAAAAAAGGTCTCCTGGGAAGTGTCTGGGGCCCCTGAAGTGGCTTTGCAAAGCCTGGGCCTCCATGAATTACTGGACTGTCTCCTTTCAGACACTATTTCCTCAATTAAACCTATCTGTGGCCAGGATGTTCCTTCTAGAACAAATTTATTACTGCAAGACAACCAGAAACATTGCTAGAGCCACTTGATGTATGATTATTTTTTAAAAGGGCAAACTAAAAATTCTACAGTATCACCTGGGAAACCCTTTTCCAAAACTCTGATGCCCAAGCCCACATCAAAACTATAGGATTCTGGGGTGCCTGGGTGGCTCAGTCGGTTGAGCATCCGACTTCGGCTCAGGTCATGATCTCACAGTCTGTGGGTTCCAGCCTCACATAGGGCTCTGGGCTGACAGCTCAGAGCCTGGGGCCTGCTTTGGATTCTGTGTCTCCCTCTCACTCTGCCCCTCCCCTGCTCATGCTCTGTCTGTCTCTCAAAAGTAAATAAAACGTTTAAAAAAAAATTTTAAGCTATAGGATTCTGAAATCTATATGAATGGGGGGAGGGAGGTATGTGCACAAGTTCACTGTGTGATTCTGAGACATACCAGAAAGTCTGAGAACATTTAAGAAAAATGACAGGTCTCTAAAACAGGCTTCATTCACCACTAGGTGGCACCAGAAATTCGAAGATGAAAATTTCTACTTCAACATTTCCCTTCGAGTATACAGGGTATTTTCCATTTTTCACTCTCCTCCACATGTCTCCAACTTTTAGAAAAGGAATATACCACGTCAAAATAAATATTCCACTAATTATCAATGTGGTACATCTTCGTTGAATTATTTTGGTTATAGCAGACACTCATTCTGCAGGGACTTTGGAGGGGGCTATTTCAGTACCACCCCCCACTTTCCCTCAGCATCCCTTCTTTCTGAATGCAATGTTTGGAAGAAAAAACTCCACTGGCATTCACAGCAAGGAGTGATTGGACAAAAAAAAGAATTATATGACAAGTTCCCCAAAGTCATATTTAGCCATTTGTTGTTTTGATCCCTGCCCTTTCCCAAAAACTATGACTTCAAAAATACACCAGAATCACCAGTTTATCCTTTCCACATGCCCACTGCTTCAGTGCAAAAGGATATGACAACTTCTTTACAGTTTTCTCCTTTCTTCTATCTCAGAGGTTTTGCACATTAAAAAATCCCATGTAGATAATAATCTCATTTTAAAATTTTTCTGGGGGCACCTGGGTGGCTCAGTCAGCTAAGTNCTCTGTCTCTCAATAATAAAAACATTAAAAAAATTTTTTTTTAAATTTTTTTCTGAATACGCAGCACCTGGATAGTTCAGTAGGTTGAGCAACTGATGATTGATTTCCCTCCAGGTGATGATCTCATGGTTGTGGGGTCTAGCCCCATATCTGGTTCCAAGATGGCAGTGTACAGCCTGCTTGGGATTCTCTCNATCTGTCTCTCAATAATAAAAACATTAAAAAAAATTTTTTTTTAATTTTTTTTCTGAATACGCAGCACCTGGATAGTTCAGTAGGTTGAGCGACTGATGATTGATTTCCCTCCAGGTGATGATCTCATGGTTGTGGGGTCTAGCCCCATATCTGGTTCCAAGATGGCAGTGTACAGCCTGCTTGGGATTCTCTCTCTCCCTCTCTGCCCTCCTCCACTCGTGTGTGCATGTGTACCCTCTCTCTCCCTCTCTCTCTCTCTCTCAATAAATAAACATTAAAAATTTTTTTTCCAAAAAGTACATTTGTCTGAAATCTGCTTGAAGACACCATGTATAGCCTTACATGTGTTTAATTATTTTTAAATGTGCACTGAACAGAAATGGCTGGAAAGATGAGCAAGACAAGTAACATTTATCTTATTAATCCTACAAATATCTACTGAGCCACTATATGTACCAGGCACTGTGATACACACTGGCAGGGAGATATGGGGTTGAATACACGAAAGAGATGGGCATTCTCATGGATGTATCTTCCAGTGAGAGAAACATGGAGGAGGGAGTAAATAAACTAATAAAATAATAAAAGAGTGACAACTCTTTCAAAAAATAAAGCAGAATGATGTGATAGTTTCTGCACAAGGTGCGATCATTTGTGAAAAGGTGGTCAAGGAAGGCACCCCTGAGGTGATAACATCTGAACCTAGAATAAATGATGGTAAGAAGAGCCACCTAGGCAGAGGGCAGAGCAAGTGCAGCAATCGGTTGAACAAGCCTGGTACATTGCACTTCAGGAAGGAAGTCAATGTAGAGAATGAAACATTAGCCAAACAAGGTTGGAGACATGAGCAAGGCCAGGGACTGAAATTTAGACTTTTTTTTTTTTTTTTTTTTAGTGAAATGGGAAATCATCACAAGGTCTTAAGGAGCAAAGTAACATAATAACATAATAAAGTATTTCTTTATTTTATTTAACAGAACACTAAATTACATCAGCTTCCCATCAACACACTAGTCATTTAATGATGATTATATTGGCCATTTCCATTGGTTGGCAGGAAGCTCTTACACTGAAGTTTCCCATGGTTTCCGATGTATCATTTTTCCTGCCAGACTTTGTTCATTTCCAGCCTGAAGAATCACGTCTTCTACTTGGCCACCCTGAAGCTGGTCTTCTAATTTCTTAACATCTGGTTCCACTTTAACCAGACTCAACTTCTCATTTGTAACCCATTCTTTATATATGCTGCATTTTTAGGAATGTGCTCAAGAACATCAAGTATCTTTGTGTACAATATTCTTGGCCTCTCATGTGGACTCCCACATACAGCCAATCCCACCAGGCCAGTGGTCTTCCTCAGCAAACCCGCCATGACAGTGCCTCTATTCATGTCTTAGATCATATTGGCTCTGGATTTCAGAGGGAACACCGGTGGAAACGGGGGGAACAAATGGAACATTCTGGTAACTTTCCTCATAAGAGATGATGTTGCTTGACCAGAAATACACATGGAAGTGGAGAGAAGCGGTCACATTCTAGATGCATCTTGCAAGAACGGATTGGCTGATGCACCACAAGTGGGCAATAAGGACATGAGAGACAACAGTATCTAAATTGCTGTTTGATCAACCAGGTAGACAGGAAGACAAATTACTAAGTGTTAAATGGGCAAGAAGAATTTGGAGGAAAGCCTTGAACTTAAAATGCTGGTTTGGTCACACTAAATTTGAGATGTTTATTTAATATGGGAACAGTCAAGGGAAAATTATGAGATTTCATAGTCATCAGTCATCACCACATCATAAGAATAGTATTCAAAGCCCTGGGGCTGGATAACATGACCTAGAGAATGTGTAGAGATAGAGAGAGCGTCAGGGCCTGCGCCCACCTGCTCTACATTGTTGCTATACTGTTACTCTCTCAGACTGTGGTACTTAGGGAACAAATGATATAGTTAAGATCAATATTCCACATAGTATTGCAAGAAATAAATAAGGAATACATAGATATCTAAGACAGTGCCTGACACAAAGCAGACAACCAAGAAAATATAATTTCTTTTTAAGATTTTATTTTAAAGGGGAGCCTGGCTGGCTCAGGCAGTGGAACATATGACCCTTGATCTCAGGGTTGTGAATTCAAGCCCCACACTGGGCGTAGAGATTACTTAAAAAGAAAATCTTAATGGGGCGCCTCGGTAGCTCAGTTGGATAAGTGTCTGACTCTTGGTTTCTGATCAGGTCATGATCTCACAGTCTGAGAGTTCTGAGTCCCACCGCACTGATCCTGTGGAGCCTGCTTAGGATTCTCCCTTTTTCCCTCTCTCTCTGCCCCTCCTCTGCTTGCATGTGCAGGTGCTCACGCAACTTCTTTCTCAAAATCAATAAACTTAAAAAAAAGAATTTATCAAAATAATAATGATAATAATAAAGATTTTCTTTTTAAGTGATCTCTACACCCAACATGGGGCTCAAACTTCTAACCCTGAAATCAAGAGTCACACACTCCACCCAGTGAGCCAGCCAGGTGCCCCAAAATAGGATTTTCCCCCCATTTCCTTCCTTGGTAGAAAGTGGAATCAATAACTGGTCATGGTACAGTCATAATCACTGTATTTTTTTGACCCTGATAAAAACAATTATTTTGATGGTGTTCTGGTACTGTAAATGGCAACTTTTACATTATTTAGTAACTTTTGGGTGTGGGGCAGGAAGGGAGGGATGGTGTCCAGAGACACCCCACATTTTACATCCTATCTTACCATCCCCTATTTTATCACCCTCTTTATATCCTTTTTGTTAAAATAAAAAGCATTGTAGCTGTTTAAAAAAAAAAAAACAAGGAAGGAAGAAAGGAAGGAAGGAAGGAAGGGAGAAACAAAGAAGGAAAGAAAGAAAGAAAGAAAGAAAGAAAGAAAGAAAGAAAGAAAGAAAGAAAGAAAGAACCAGCCATAAATTGCAAGAGAACAAAAATCTCTCTAATAGCTCAAATGCTTTTACATCCAAAGGAAATCATAAGAATCATCTGAGTCTACATTTCCAAAATGAGATTCTTCCTATAAGGTCTTAAGAGGTTTCTAGGGTCTCTCTGAAGCCCTTAGTTAATAAAGTCAAACAGATTTCTTGAATATAGACCTTCACAAAGGTCTCCAAGGGATGGACCTTGTAGATACCATTTCCCAACTTTCACGCAGGCCAGAGAAATTGTCCACAGACCACAGTTCAGGAAAGCACTGATGGACTGACTCCATGCCCACATTTTACAGATGAGGAAACTGAGCACAAGGGGGATTAAGTCACCCAGCCTGGGGCTCATCATTATAAAAGTAACCATTACAATGACCCTGCTTGCCCCCACTTTCCCACTAGGCTTCCCCCGTGAGTAGCCTATTCCTGCTATTTTCCTAAAGCTGAGTTTAGGAGGGGTCTACTATAGGCTTTCAGGTAGATAAGATGACTCTGGTAGGGCTTGAGTTCCTTCCTGTGTCTGAAGTAGCATGCAAGTGGTTTAGGAGGTACTGCGTAACTAAGAATGACGATGTTACACACCCGTACTATCGAGGGGGAGACATATTTTTTATTTCTTTCTAAAGTACAAATTAGACAATCCAACTATTACTACATTTATGGCTTTGCCTCTAACCGCGTGTGTGACTTTGGATCCATCCACAGCATGTAAAATCTCTGAACTTTCATTTAGCTGGCTGTTAATAAGAAGGGTAGTAAAATCAGAGTTAATATTTGCTAAAGCCTTGGCCCACACTCAAGGTTTCTAAATCAGCAGTAAATATCTTCACCACTGATCAAAAGAACCTTGGACTAACTTTCTGAGAAGTCATACCTTCTGTTTTCCCCTAATTTCTTCCCTTAACTATAAAGTTGAGCAGAGGAGAGACAGAGCAGAACTTTGCTCAGGGCCTTTCCCATCATCGTTTTGCAGAAAAGAAAACTAGAGTACATAAATGCGAAACCCTGAGCATGTCTGAGGGTTGATAACGCCTGAGGCAGGAGGCAGGACTGGAGGTCAGCTTCGTCTGGTGCTAGCTCTTCCGTGCAAAACCCTGGAGTGCCACTGATAGACAGGGCAGAAGAAGGGCTTCCATGAAAGAACCGAGAAGAGTGAGTGGTGGGTCCTGCTGTCTGCTGTGCATGGGGAAGCTAACCTGGGGAGCGGGAAGACTATAGGGGAGGTCGGGGAGCATGTGATGTGTGGGGGTGTCATGGCAAGTCTGCAGGTCAACCAGCTACAACTTTGAGTTCTCTAACAGATGTCATCTACCTGACCTTAGAACTATGTTTTCTTTTTTCTAATAATAGGTTTCTTAAGTGCACGTGACTACAATCCCAGGAAGATTCCATTGCATGCCCTAAGCTCCCCATCTTCACTTAGTGAAACCAAAGACCCTCTCAAACTTACATTCATTTAGCTCAAACAGCTGACAACAGTTAAAATATAACAGTCCCTGGGAGGAGCTACTACTGCCTGATCCTATTAGTATCATGAATACAGGATGTGAAGCTCTTAGCTATGACTGCATGCCCTTCTCAAAACATGAGTTTTATTTTATTTATTTTATTTTATTTTATTT
>NW_027530640.1:451554-487593 GCF_008692635.1 Crocuta crocuta
GAAAGAAAGAAAGAAAGAAAGAAAGAAAGAAAGAAAGAAAGAAAGAACCAGCCATAAATTGCAAGAGAACAAAAATCTCTCTAATAGCTCAAATGCTTTTACATCCAAAGGAAATCATAAGAATCATCTGAGTCTACATTTCCAAAATGAGATTCTTCCTATAAGGTCTTAAGAGGTTTCTAGGGTCTCTCTGAAGCCCTTAGTTAATAAAGTCAAACAGATTTCTTGAATATAGACCTTCACAAAGGTCTCCAAGGGATGGACCTTGTAGATACCATTTCCCAACTTTCACGCAGGCCAGAGAAATTGTCCACAGACCACAGTTCAGGAAAGCACTGATGGACTGACTCCATGCCCACATTTTACAGATGAGGAAACTGAGCACAAGGGGGATTAAGTCACCCAGCCTGGGGCTCATCATTATAAAAGTAACCATTACAATGACCCTGCTTGCCCCCACTTTCCCACTAGGCTTCCCCCGTGAGTAGCCTATTCCTGCTATTTTCCTAAAGCTGAGTTTAGGAGGGGTCTACTATAGGCTTTCAGGTAGATAAGATGACTCTGGTAGGGCTTGAGTTCCTTCCTGTGTCTGAAGTAGCATGCAAGTGGTTTAGGAGGTACTGCGTAACTAAGAATGACGATGTTACACACCCGTACTATCGAGGGGGAGACATATTTTTTATTTCTTTCTAAAGTACAAATTAGACAATCCAACTATTACTACATTTATGGCTTTGCCTCTAACCGCGTGTGTGACTTTGGATCCATCCACAGCATGTAAAATCTCTGAACTTTCATTTAGCTGGCTGTTAATAAGAAGGGTAGTAAAATCAGAGTTAATATTTGCTAAAGCCTTGGCCCACACTCAAGGTTTCTAAATCAGCAGTAAATATCTTCACCACTGATCAAAAGAACCTTGGACTAACTTTCTGAGAAGTCATACCTTCTGTTTTCCCCTAATTTCTTCCCTTAACTATAAAGTTGAGCAGAGGAGAGACAGAGCAGAACTTTGCTCAGGGCCTTTCCCATCATCGTTTTGCAGAAAAGAAAACTAGAGTACATAAATGCGAAACCCTGAGCATGTCTGAGGGTTGATAACGCCTGAGGCAGGAGGCAGGACTGGAGGTCAGCTTCGTCTGGTGCTAGCTCTTCCGTGCAAAACCCTGGAGTGCCACTGATAGACAGGGCAGAAGAAGGGCTTCCATGAAAGAACCGAGAAGAGTGAGTGGTGGGTCCTGCTGTCTGCTGTGCATGGGGAAGCTAACCTGGGGAGCGGGAAGACTATAGGGGAGGTCGGGGAGCATGTGATGTGTGGGGGTGTCATGGCAAGTCTGCAGGTCAACCAGCTACAACTTTGAGTTCTCTAACAGATGTCATCTACCTGACCTTAGAACTATGTTTTCTTTTTTCTAATAATAGGTTTCTTAAGTGCACGTGACTACAATCCCAGGAAGATTCCATTGCATGCCCTAAGCTCCCCATCTTCACTTAGTGAAACCAAAGACCCTCTCAAACTTACATTCATTTAGCTCAAACAGCTGACAACAGTTAAAATATAACAGTCCCTGGGAGGAGCTACTACTGCCTGATCCTATTAGTATCATGAATACAGGATGTGAAGCTCTTAGCTATGACTGCATGCCCTTCTCAAAACATGAGTTTTATTTTATTTATTTTATTTTATTTTATTTATTTTTGAGAGACAGTGAGCAGGGGAGAGGGGCAGAGGGAGATGGAGAGAATCTTAAGCAGGCTTCAATGCTCAATGCAGAGCCTGACACAGGTCTCGATCCTGCCACCCTAGGACCATGACCTGAGCCAAAATTAAGAGTCAGATGCTCAACCGACTGAGCCACCCAGGCTGGCCCCTCAAATCATAAGGGGTCTATGGCTACAGGTTGGCAGGTAGTTCTACTAATCTAGACCAGTCAGATTTTGTCTGGGCTCAGTCTGTGGTCAGATGGCTGGTCACCTGGCCGCTGAGTGCTCCGTGAGAGCTAAAATGACTCAGCTCTTCTCCACATGGCCTCACATGGAGCGTGCCCCCTCCACAACCATGTTGTCATGATGACACCAGAGAAGCCAGAGAGGGAGCAGAAACATGCAAGATTTCTTGAGGTCTAGACTCAGAACTGTCACATCATCACTTCTCCCACATTGTACTGGCCAAAGCAACTCACAAGGTCAGCCCAAGTTAGAGTGCACAGGGACTACAAAGTTAGCAGGCAAATGGCCCACAGAGGCCATTAATTTAATCAAGATCATCAGTACCTTCAATCTAACACAGGACTGAAGGGTAAATTTTGATTCAAAGCGTAGAAAAAGGAGGATAGAGAATAAAAGTTGTTTGCATTCTTAATACTCTCATGCTTAGAAATCTGGTTCTATTATCTAGCCTTGAACTCAAGCAAATTGTACTCTTCCTTCTCATTTATAAATTTTTGTCTTAGTTTTTCCTGTACAAGTAAATCATCTCCACACATCCATTTTGTTTTGCAGTGGTCACTGATTAAAATTTATTAAATACTTAAAAGTATTTTATCATTTGAGTTTAGCCAAATGATTTTGTAAAACCTTTAATGTCTTTTTTTGGGGGGGGAGAGAGAGAGAGAAAAAAAGAGAGGGTGCAAGTGAGCAAGGGGCAGAGACAGAATATCCCACAAGGGCCAGGGAGAGAAAGAGAGAACTGGAGCTCACCCAGGGCTTGTGTTTTATCCAAAGCAGGGCTCATGCTCACCACAAGCAGGGCTCAAGATTACACAGTGTAGGACTTGAACTCATAAACTGTGATATCATGACTTGGGCCAAAGTCAGACGCTTAATAACTGAGCCATCCAGGCTCCCTTGTCCTTTTTTTTTTTTTTTTTTAATTCTTCTAATTAAGAAGCAACTTTAGTGTTTGCATTAGTGATACGGTGGAACAGCTAAGAAGAAAGAAGAATAAAAAAGATCAACTTTTTTTCACAACTACTTTGCTGTAAAATCACCTTCTCTAGTATGACAAATTTATCATCAGGAAATATTTATTGAACCCCCAGCGTGAGGAAAGAGCCGTAATGAATACAGTACAAAACACATTTCTTTAAAAGTATATTCTGGGGGCGCCTGGTGGCTCAGTTGGTTAAATGTCAGACTCTTGATTTCAGCTCAGGTCATGATCTCACAGTCGTGAGATGGAGTCCCACATTAGGCTCTGTGGTGACAGTGCAGAACCTGCTTGGGATTCTCTCCCTCTCTCTCTGTCCCCTCCCCCACTTGCGCTCTTTCTCTCTCAACATAAATAAACATTTTTTAAAAATAAAAATAAATAAAATAAAAGTGTATTCTGATTCTAGAAAACAGATGAGGCAGGGGTGATAAAACAGTGATAATATCATTTAGCAATCAATATCTAAGTTGTTGTGTTGGGCATTTTCAATTTAAAGAATGTACAGTCATGGGGCACCTGGGTGGCTCAGTCAGTTAAGCGTCCAATTCTTGATTTTGGCACGGGTCACAATCTCACAGTTTGTAGGATCGAGCCTTGTATTGGGCTCTGTGCTTACAGCACAGAGCCTGTGTAGGATTCTGTCTCCCCACCCCCCACCCTGTCCTTCCCCTGATTGTGCGCTCTCGCTCTCTCTCTCTCTCTCTCAAAATAAATAAACAAAAATTTACAAAAAAATAATGAACAGTCATACAAAGAGGAAGAAGTGAGAGAAGGGAGAATTAGGGTGCAATCTCTGAGGTAGCACATTCTCACTATCTTGTAAAGGAAGGAAAGACATCAAGATTGGAATAAGACATAGGTCATCATGAGTTAGGGGTCAGCGTAAGTGACCTCACACCAGCATCAAGATAAGATGAAGCGGGGCACCTGGGTGGCTCATTCGGTTAAGCATCTGACTTTGGCTCAGGTCATGATCTCACAGTTCATGGGTTCAAGCCCCACGTCGGGCTCTATGCTGACAACTAGCTCAGAGCCTGGAGCCTGCTTCAGATTCTGTACCTCCTCTCTCTCTGACCCCCCCCTGCTCATACACACACACACACACACACACACACACTCTCTCTCTCTCTCTCAGAAATAAATAAAACATTAAAAAAATAGTAAGATGAAGCTCTTGAGGTGAGAATCAGTATTATCTTAGCAGTCACACAGAACGTTGCTTTTTCATGGGTGTGTCAGGCAGGTCAAATTCTGGTTTACCAGAAATCTCAAAACAACATCTGAGCTGCCTGAGCTAACCACTCACTGTGCCTATGGAGGAGATGGGAAGCATCTGTATCTGTATTTGAGTCATTTGCTGACCCACACTTGCACGTTTCAGGTATAGCTGATCACGTCCCTCTGAGCAGAGTGTGAAAGAGAAACCTTCTGAGATATCACTTAATATAGTGAGGGAAAAGCAGGCCACTGGGCTGAAAGGGCTGTCATTGGCCCGATCAGGAGTAAACTCAAAGTTCCTTCCTGGTACTCCCCAGAGTTTCTTGAAAATCAGCTGGCCTTGAAAAGAGAAGAACGCAGTCTCTTGAAGAAGCAGCTGGCCTCTAAAAGATGTGGAAAAGGCAGCAGGACATACCAGCAAAGAGAAGCTTCCAGCAGACCTTACAGGCACAGCTCATGGCCTACAGGAGCATGTTCGAGAGGCGGGAAGGGAAGCCAATGGACCAAGACCAGGAATGGTAAGTGACAGGTCTGAGACCTGGAAAAAAATCGGTGAAAAGAGGGTGCTACCTCTTTGTTAATATAAAAGGTCTCTTTAGCATCTCAAGGACAGAAAGCCCCCACTGAGGAAGGTCTTTGTTTGCCCTTGTTTATCATCAAGGGCTTGAGAAAAAACAAGAGTGATCCCACATGCTTTAGGAACTGAGGACATATTAACCTCTGACACAAGTGTATTTTGCTTCTAGGGTTACCGCATCGAAGAACTGGCAGGGTTTGAGGGTTTTCATATTATTCAAATTGAAAAAAGAGAACTCGAGCAGAGAAGGACAATAAAGAATGCTATGAAAGGCTGGAAAAGTATGGTTGCACTCCAGGACTCCATATGCTCAAGCAAACAGTATTTTCCAGTGAAAGGAAAAGGGGACAGAAGGAAGCAAGGAAGGAAGGAAGGAAGGAAGGAAGGAGGGACGGAAGAGAGCACTGAATCCTAACCACGAGATTACCAGGGAGCATCTGAAGGAAAGAAAAAAAAAAAAGGAAGGCAGCAGGCAGGCAGAAAGAGAGAGAAAAATACAATTCAACAAAAGAAAATGCGATTATAACACACTTGCACTTTCACGCTTGCCATGTCGACTCTATACATTTTGGTTTTAAGTTCCTTTTCATCTAGAAAGATAGATTCGGTTTTAGGTGCAATTTCATCAACTTCCTTGTAAGCATGCACTATGGGTGAGGTTTTTGGTTTTCTGACTTGTCCTCTGTTTACTAGTTTACATTTTATAAAATCTCTAGGGGAGTACCAGTTATATGGAGAGGAGTTTGATTTTTTTAAAAATTCCTCGAGAATTCCAACTCTAATTGCTTTAAAATCCCTCAGAGAACGCTGTCTTAAAAAGAAAGAGAATTTTATGGGAAGGTTGTTAGGCTCAGCCCAGACTGAGGGCAATAATAAGGAGAAAGATTCCAGAAACACATCTGAAGGCATCACCATGGGTACACACAACACTGAGAAGACAAACACCGCCCATGAGATGTGACGGGAACAGAAAACACATAAAATGTAAATGGGCTGACGAGACAAGGAACCATGTGCTTTCTTTTACTTCCAGGAGACTGTGTGTAATAATGGAAAGATGCAGGACTTTTGATTCTGCAAACTTGCCCTTGAATCCCATTCTGTAGCCGTTAAATTCCAAGTGTGGACTAGGAAAAGAGACTGTGTCTCTTGAGTTTCGTTGTCTTATCTCCAAAATGGTGACAAATATACCTATTCCCTAGCGTTATTAAGAGGATTCAATAAGTTTCTGTACATAAAGTACCAGGCATATAGAAATTCAACAAGAATTAAGTTCCTTCCAGTCTGTATCCTCTGTCCCTGAAAAACGAACAAACAAGACTAGAACATAGTTTCACAGATCAACAGCCTATGTCTCCACCGCCACCGTGATGGTCCAGTCCAAACACCAAGCCCCACCTTACTTCACAGCATGTTCATGGGCGTGTCGGGCAGGGGTAGACTTCAAACTCTGGTTTACCAGAAATCTCAAAACGGCATGTGACCTGTCTGGGCTAACAGCTCCCCGTGTCTATGGAGAGGATGGGAAGCATCTGTATCTGTACTGGAATCTGAGCCTCCTCCCTCACAAGGACCTGGGTCAAGTTCATTAAACCATCTGAGGCTCGGGCTTCTCCTCTGCGAAAGGAGGGCAAAAAGTCCGGTAGAGAGGCACTCACAGCACTGCACACAAGCATGGCAGTAAACCCACCACCTTCACCACAACTGCGGTGACCTTTAAAACACTCTGTGCATTCGTTACCCAATTAGGTCAGCTTCTGCATTTCTGGGTAACTAGTGGAGAATATTTTTCATTTACTGATGCCCTGTGCATTCTTTCCTCCACAAATTGCATGCTTATGACCCGGCTCACTTCTTAAAAGATCCTATGAGCTGAATTCTCAAGACCAAACTATCCCAGACAGGTAACCGTGTCAGTCACCTGTGCTGAAGTCGGCCCAGCCTCCCTGCTCTTCACTGTTTGAAAAGCTTGCAGGATGAATGTTAAACTGAAGACTTGTAATCAATAGCAGTAGTTCATGCTGTTGTAAATGCCTGAAGATTCTGCAGAGAGTCATCATTTTTAGTGTTCTTGGTTATTACCTTTGTCACAAACAGGTGAAATAAGTATCTAAAAAAAACATGATGTAGGGATTATGAATCAGGATAGAGGGAAAGTGGCGAAAATGCTGGCCCTGGACTTACATAGTATACATAAAAAAGATAAAAGCCTGTGTCTTTGGGGTGCCTGGGTGGCTCAGTCGGTTAAGTGTCTGATTTCAGCTCAGGTCAGGATCTCACAGTGTGCTGGTTGGAGCCCCGTGCCGGGCTCTGTGCTGACAGCTCAGAGCCTAGAGCCTGCTTTGGATTCTGTGTCTTCCTCTCTCTCTACCCCTTCCCTGCTTGTGCTTTCTCTCTCTCTCTCTCTCTCTCTCTCTCAAAAAATAAATAAAACATTAACAAAAAAATTTTTTAAAAAGCCTAAGTCTTCAAAAGGAACAGGGATGACCAAATTCGCCAATTGAGAATAAGTCTCTGATTATATTGCTAACACTAATTAGTTAGCCAGAAATAAATTGTAACATTTATGGTCACTTCATTTTCAAAAAAAGGGACAAGACAATTCAATGAGAAAAGAACAGTCTTTTCAACAAGAGTGCCAGCAAAAACTGGCAAAGGCATCAAGTACCCGGACAACATACAAAAGAATGATGGTGGACCCCTACTCACAGCACACACAGAATCAATTCAAAGTGGATAAAAGGCCTTACATTGACATAAAAGGACAGGACAGGACAGGACACTCAGAAGAAAACATAGGAGTAAGTCTTCATGATCTTAAGTTAGGCAATTATTTCATAGGTACCACACCTAAAGCAAAGTGATAAAAGAGAAGATTGATAACTTGGACTTCATCAAAATTTAAAACTTTGTACTTCAGGGGCGCCTGGGTGGCTCAGTTTGTTAAACATCTGACTTCAGCTCAGGTCATGATCTCCTGGTTCATGGGTTTGAGCCCCGTGTCAGGCTCTGTGCTGACAGCTTAAAGCCTGGAGCCAGCTTTGGATTCTGTGTCTTCCTCTCTCTCTGCCCCTCCCTCACTCATACTCTCTCTCTCTCAAAAATAAAACATTAAAAAGAGTTTAATAAAATTTAAAATTTTTCAATAAAAATTTTAAAATTTTAAAACTTTGGTACTTCAAAAGACACTATCAAGACAGTAGGGGCACCTGGGTGGCCCAGTTGGTTAAGCGTCTGACTTCGGTTCAGGTCATGATCTCACGGTTTATGTTGGAGCCCCACCTTGGGCTCTGTGCTGACAGCCTGGAGCCTGCTTCAGACTCTGTGTCTCCCTCTCTCTCTAGCCTCTCCTACTCATACTCTGTCTCTCTCTATCTCTCAAAAATAAATAAATGTTAAAAAAGAAAGAGACAACCTATAAAATGGGATAAAATATGTGCTAATCCCGTATCTGACAAAGGACTTCTGTCAAGACTATATAAAGGATACAACTCAATAACAAAAAGAAAGCCCAATTTTAAAATGGGCAACGGATTTGGAGAGATTTTTCTCCAAAACAGATATACGAATGGCCAAAAAGCACAGAAAAGAGGCTCAACATCTTTAGTCATTAGGGAAATGCAAGTATAGAAACATAATGAGACACCAGTTCGTATCCACCAGAATGGCTGTAACTAAAAAGAAAAAAACATAGTTAAATGTTGGCAAGCATATAGAGCAACTAGAAGCCTCTTCTATCGCCGACTAGAATGCATAATGGTGCAACCACTTTGGAAAACTGTTTGACATTTCCTCAAAAAGTTAAACATAGCAATTTCACACCTAGGTATTTAACCAAGACCACTGAAAACATATGTGCACACAAAACTTATACACAAATTTCCATAACGGCACCATTCATAATGTCCAAAAATCAGAAATGACCCAAATATGTACCCAGTGAAATATGGATCCATAAGATGTGGTATATCCATAAAATGGAATATTACTGGGTCATAAAACGGAAGTACTGATACATACTACAGCTTGCAGGAAACTTGAAAACATGCTAGGTGAGAGGTGCCTGGCTGGCTCAATCAGTAGAGCATGCAACTCTTGATCTCAGGGCCATGAGTGTAAGCCCCACAATGGGTGTGGTGTGTACTTAAAAACAAAACAAAAAACTAGATGAAATAAGCCAGTTGTAAGAGATCACATATAGTACCTCCCATTTATATGAAATATCCAGACTAGCTGGCTACTCTTTATCTCTACATGAAATATTTCATCCATAGAGACAGAAAACAGTGCTTGCCCAGGGCAGGGAAGCAGGGAGCTAGGAGGATGGAGAGTAATGGCCAATGGTTACAAGGTCTCATTTTGAAGATGAAAATGTTCTACAATGAGGTGAAGTGAAAAGACAGTGCTGTGGACCTCTGTAAATATGCTAAAAACCGCTAAGCTATATACTTTGAGCAGGTAGACGTTACATTATATAAATGATACCTTAAGGTGTTTTTTAAATCTTCAAAAATAGTTACTTTAACTAAGGCCCTATTATTTTATTATAAATGTTGGTAACAATCATTATAACAGCTTACTACATGCTTATTCTGTGTCAGGCAATATTTAAAGTTTTAACAGGTACTAATTGACTTTCCTAACAAACCTGCTAGGCAAAGACCATTATTGTTCCAATTTTACAGATTAGAAAACTAAAGTTATTAAGAGGCATCAGAAGAATTCAAACATAGAGAGGCATCTGGGTGCCTCAGTCAGTTAAGAGGAGTCTTGATTTCAGCTCAAGTCACGATTTCATGGTTTGGAGGATCAAGCCCTGTGTCAGGCTTTGTGCTGACAGCATGGAGCTTGCTTGGGAATCTTTCTCTCTGTCTCTCTCTCTCTGTCTCTCTCTCTCTGTGTCTCTCTCTCTCTCTCTCTTTCTCCCACCCCTACATCTCCACAGGTGCTGTCTCTCAAAATAAATATTTAAAAAAGAATTCAAACATGGAGAGTCTGTGTTTTTAAATAAAATACATACCTGCTCCTGTAATCCAACAGCAAAATATGGGGAGCAAATCCCTGAAATTCAGACAACTGGGGACACCTGGCTGGCTCACTCAGTCTCTGACTGCAACTCTTGTTCTTGGGGTTATGAGTTCAAGCCCTAGGGTGGGTATAGAGATTAGTTAAAAAAATTTTTTTAATCTTTAAAATAAAATAAAATAGGGGCACCTGGGTGGCTCAGTCAGTTAAGCGGCCGACTTCGGCTCAGGTCATGATCTCATGGTTTGTGAGTTCAAGCCCCGCGTCAGACTCTGTGCTGACAGCTCAGAGCCTGAAGCCTGCTTCAGATTCTGTGTCTCCCTCCCTTTCTGCCCTCCCCTGCTCATGCTCTGTCTCTCTGTCTCTCAAAAATAAAAAAAAAATGTTAAAATAAAATAATAAAATAAAATATTACAATAAACAACAGAGCCTAAGAAAGTTAAAGCCTGAGAGCAAAATAATTTTTTTAGTGACTTCACACAATAGCAGTGGAAAATGAAAGGGTGTAGATGACATGGCCATGTCCCTCTCTTGTCCTACATAAAGACAATAGTAGCCACCTGGGTGGCTCAATCAGTTAAGCATCTGACTTAAGCTCAGGTCATGATCTCATGGTTCATGGGTTGAAGCCCCATGCTGCACCCTCCCTGAGAAGGGCTCAGGACTTCAAAGAAGGAATTAGCCTCCTCTCCACCTGTGATCATAGAAGCCATAGATGAAAGGGGCTTGAGGAAGGAACAAAGGACTTGAGATACAACCTAGTTTGTTAGACAGACTGAGCATTCCAGGCTGCCTGGTGTGGCCATTAGTACCAATGTCAATACCTCATGGGCATTAACTGTTAATACTTGATCTCTCTCTCTCTCTCTCTCTCTCTCTCTCTCTCTCTCTCTCTCGGATTAGGTTTTCCACAAGCCACATGCAGGCATACAGCTGATGTCACATTCCAGAGAAGGAAATTCTATCTTTTGATTATATTATAATAAGACTCCCCTCAACTTGAGCGAAAATATGACCAGCTCAAATCATAATCTTCCTCCTCATCACCATTGGTAGTATTTCCTGCATGATTACTAAGTACAGGCTTCCTGCTTGGACTGTATGTTATTGTAACAAGTCCTCGTTGTAGCCTTTTGAGACGGATACTATTATTATTACCATTTTTCCAGGCGTTTGGAGAGGTTAAGGGCCTTTCTAAAGTAACACAGAAAGGAAATAATGCAGCTGCCCTTCCAATGCAGATAACCTACCCCCCAAACACACATTATAAATCATTCTAGAAATGTGGATACATGCACAATATACTGAAAGTGGTTTTCCATATACAGCTATCCCATGATGAACCCTGATTCTCCAGGTAACTCCTCCAGAACACATACTTCTTTGCCCAAATGGTAGTAGCGTGCACTTAGAGTATATAATTATATTAATAATAACCTGAGGGGCATCTAGGTGGCTCAGTCGGTTAGGTGTCTGACTCTTTTTAGTTTAAATTTTTATTATTATTTTTTATTTTAGAGAGAATGTGCACAAACAGGAAAGAAGGGCAGAGGGAGGGAGAAAGAGAGAGGGAGAAGGAGAGAGAGAGGGAGAGAGAATCTCAAGGAGGCTCCACACTCAGAGTGGAGCTCAATGCAGGGCTTGATCCCACAATGCTGGGATTATGACCTGAGCTGAAATCAAGAGTCAGACAGACGCTTAACTGACTGAGACACCCAGGCGCCCTCTTTTTTTCTTTTCTTAAGTTTATTTATTTATTTTGAGAGAGAGAGAGCATGTATGCACAGATTGGGGAGGGGCAGAGAGAGAGGAAGAGAGAATCTGAAGCAGGGGCCACACTGCCGGCACAGAGCCTAATGCAGGGCTCAGGTGCAGGGCTCGAATTCACAAAAGGTGGGCCAAAATCAAGAATCAGACACTTAAGGGGTGCCTGGGTGGCTTAGTGGGTTAAGCGTTAAACCCTTGGTTTCAGCTCATGATATTATAGTTCATGAGTTTGAGCCCCGAGGCAGCTCTGTGCTGACAGCATGGACCCTGTTTGGGATTCTCTCTCTCTCTCTGCCTCTCTCTCACTCTCAAAAATGAATAAATATTAAAAAAAAAAATACTAACCTGAACACAGCATAATCCACCAGGATAAATCTTAAAGCCCAAACACCTGTAACATTGCTTAATTATAGAGGAAATTTAGTGTATTTTTAAATGCACATTTTACATTCCATGCTCTGGAAAGCTCAGCTTTGAAGCTGTGTTGTTTATGTGGTGTTTTCAGTTTGGTCTTGTGCCCCAGCATCCCATTCCTACGCCTCAAGGAGGAGGAGGAGGAAGAGGAAGAGGAGGACACAGAGGCATGAGTTTCCCCCCTGCCACCCAGCTGAGCACCAGCAAGCATATAGGTGCCTATTTGTGAACTTCAGAATGGCTAGACATAATAACCAAAGATTATCATCACTGAACAAGCAGGACTAAATTCTTGGAACTGCAGACCTTGTTTCATTGAAGAAAGAAAAAAATTCTTACAGTGAAACTTGAACGACTTGGGTTTAAGGAGAGAAAACCAGGGTTAGGAAAGGCTTTCAACATCATGTAAGCCGCCAGTGTTAAACTCAAAAGCACATATTTGAGAACCCAGTGAATCAAAGCAGGCAGAATGAGCAATGGAGAGGGGTGAGGACAGAGGGAACCTGCAGAGATCAGCCCCACCACAAGGGGGCACTACTACTTAGTATCTGCCAACTAATACCCAACTTGTGGATCCCATTTTCTAGCCAAGGTCAGATAACCATGTTTTCTGTGAAATGTGCAAGAAATTTCTACTTATGAAACATGGCAAAGGCCGGAGCGCCTGGGTGGCTTAGTCGGTTAAGCGTCCGACTTTCGCTTAGGTCATGATCTCGCGGTTTGTGGGTTCGAGCCCCGCGTCGGGCTCTGCGCTGACTGCCAGCTCAGAGCCTGGAGCCTGTTTCAGAGTCTGTGACTCCTTCTCTCTCTGACCCTCCCCTGCTCACGCTGTCTCTCTCTCTCTCTCCTAGAAAATAAAACATTTTTAAAAAATTAAAAAAAAAAAGAAAAGGAAAGAAACATGGCAAAGGCCAAACAGAAGATGTCAGCAGGCCAAATCTAGTCTAATATCTTTTCATACAGCTAAAAAGAAAAAGTGCAGAGATGTTAATTGAACTTACCAAATCAGAGAGCCCAAATTCATCATTCTCTTTTCTATCTCAGAACCTCTTTTACAATCTCTACTTATAAAGATATAACACGTACTTGACCACCTGGGTGGCTCACTTGGTTAAGTGTCCGACATTGGCTCAGGTCATGATCTCACAGTTCATGGGTTTGAGCCCCACATCAGACTCTGCACTGACAGCATGAAGCCTGCTTGGGATTCTCTCTCTCCTCTCTCCTCTCTCTCTCTCTCTCTCTCTCTCTTTCTGCCTCTCCCCCACTTGCATTTTCTCTCAAAATAAAAATCTTTAAAGAAAAGATATAACATGTGACTTAATGGAAAGCATCAGAAAAATGAGATATTTGAATCATCAGTGGTCTTGCTTCAAACTGCCTGCTAATTGTCAGTTTCTGTCTTGTTCGGTTTTCATAATCTTAGTTTCCATGGGAGGAGATTATAAGGTCTCTGCTATATTTATTTCAGTTGTATTCTACTTACTACCATTTTTGGCCAGTGGGTGTGCTACTGTTACAGCCACATTTGTATAAATATTCTCCAGTTGTTTATCTTTGATCGTCTGGTCTTTGTTTTCATTTTCACACACAAAAATGAAAGCTACGGCAAAGGCTAGGAGCACCTTGAGCAGGGTCCATGTCTAAACAGCTGAAGGGGTCAAACAGTGGCAGGTGGGCGCCTGCAGATGTGGATTTCTGCATAGCAGTCAACTGCCATTAATCTTAAAGATAAAGCATCAGAATTCATTTCCTCTCTGTGGTCATGTGCCTTCAGAACCTCATTCCTGCTTGAGCATAAGGTCCAAACATAACGACTCGCAACTTGTGAAACATTTAGCATAGACGGCTCCTATCAAGAAGTGAAATTCAGGGGGCATGCCACAGCTGGATCCCACACTGGAGTGGGTTCAGGCTGTCCATCCCACCAGCACCTGGGCATTTAAAACCTGAATGACCTTGACTAATAAATAAGTGACATTCAGCATCTTTTCATGTGTCTGTTGGCCATCTGGATGTCTTCTTTGGGGAAATGTTTGTTCATGTCTTCTGCCCTTTTTTGGTGTTTAATTGTGTAAGTTCTTTATAACTAGTGGTTACCAGAGGGGAGGTGGGTGAGTGGGGGATGGGTGAGACAGGTGATGTGGATTAAGAGGACACTTACAGTGATGAACACTGAGTAAGTAACATACACTAATAACAACACTTTGTGTTAACTATGCCAGAACTAAAAACAAAACAAAACAGGTGTGCCCGGGTGAGCATCCAACTTCAGCTCAAGTCAAGATCTCAAGGTTCATGAGTTCAAGCCCTGTGTCAGGCTTGCTGCTGTCAGGACAGAGCCTATGTCAGTCCTCTGTCTCCTCTCTCCCTCCCCAGCTCATGCTCACTCGCTCTCACTCTCTCTCTCTCAAAAATAAAGAAGCATTTATTTTTATTTATTTTTTGACAGAAAGAGACAGACAGAACACAAGTGGGGGGGGGGCAGAGAGAAAGGGGGACACAGAATCCAAAGCAGGCTCCCAGCTCTGAGCTCTCAGCACAGAGCCCAATGTGGGGCTCAAAGAAATGGACCATGAGCTCATGGCCTGAGCCAAAGTCAGACACCTAGCCAGCTGAGCCACCCAGGCACCCTTCTCCCTAGGGAGAAGATACATGCTTCCCTTTTCTACCCCTTTCTGCTGGCTTCTAGTCCCACCTCAGAGTTTTACTTACCTTCCTGGCTTTTGAAAGTACTGGAGAATGTGACCACTGCTCTAGACTTTAAGCAAACCTCATCTTTGACCCAATTTCTTATGATANCAGAGAGAAAGGAGGACACAGAATCCAAAGCAGGCTCCCAGCTCTGAGCTCTCAGCACAGAGCCCAATGTGGGGCTCAAAGAAATGGACCACGAGCTCATGGCCTGAGCCAAAGTCAGACACCTAGCCAGCTGAGCCACCCAGGCACCCTTCTCCCTAGGGAGAAGATACATGCTTCCCTTTTCTACCCCTTTCTGCTGGCTTCTAGTCCCACCTCAGAGTTTTACTTACCTTCCTGGCTTTTGAAAGTACTGGAGAATGTGACCACTGCTCTAGACTTTAAGCAAACCTCATCTTTGACCCAATTTCTTATGATAAGGAAAGAATTCGTATCTTACATAAGAGTTCAGTCAATACTGTTTCAACTACTTCAGAGTTGCTTCCCAAAGACTGCTAGCTGCTGCCTGAATGAAATCATCGTATCACCGAGACGCTTAAAGTCATTTTCTGCTTTCAAAGAATCAGGTACATGGCCATCAAATTCAGCCTTCATTTTTGTAGTCCTATTACCTATAAAATAAAGCTTGAATGAGCCACTGTCATTCAGGGTCCTTCATCACTCAGCCTCCACCTAAGTGTTCAAAACTACTACCTTCCTCACCAACACATTGTCTCCATTTACACACACACCTGGCCCGAGCCCAATTATTTGCTCACGAACTCCCCTCGCATCCCCCTCTGCCTTTCCAACCTCTCCTCATTCTTCAGACTTTAACTCAACTCCACCTTTCCCTGTAGGCTTTTCTAAGTCTTCCCAGATTCAAAAGATCTTGCCTCCTTTTGAATGTAAGTAATCTTTTCTCCTTTTAAATGCTCAATCAACATTTGTTGAATGAAGGAATGAATTGCAGCATGACTGCATTCTTATGGCCACTTAATGATGACCAAGTTGCTTAACCTTTTTAAGAGAATGTTTCATCATCTGTAAAAATGTGGTTTGAGCAAGGATCAACTGAGGTGTTATTCTGAAATTACCTAGCAGAGATGCTACATAGACTCAAAAGATACTAGGTCGTCCAAAGACTGGAGAAGTAATAGCCGGATTTACTGCCTTCCTCCCTCTTGCACTGTTAGTTAACTTTTCAGTTATCAACAGTGTCTCTTCCTAGCTTCATTACTGGAGAAGGACCCATTTCTTAAAAAATTTTTCATATCGTTCATTGCAGCTAGCATGGAGTCTTGCTAATAAAATATTGTTCGTGAGCCAACAGCTTCCATATTGAAAAATACATCCAAAGACTGTTTGGTCACACTGGAATTTCCTCCTTTCCAGACACTCTCTCCTAAGTTAGGCATTGCCTCAGCTAAAATCCAACGGTGCCTGGGAGGTAGTAACAAATTTCCTTGCATTAGTTATGAATACATGTGTGAGCAGAAACTAGCTCGCAGGTTGGTGCCATTACATGAAGTTTGATAGTCTGATATTGGTTTACTTAATCCAACACTTTAGTAGAACTTAGTTTACTTAATGTCTTTCCAACATTATTGCAGCATAGAGATAAGGGGCAAAGGAGAAATACAGATCTCGCACTATCGAAGAGGACAAAGTAAAGCTGGACGCAGTGCGCCATCAGAATTGCAGCAAGAAGGCGCTAGGAACCAGTGTGAGCAGGGGCGCATGGCTGGCTCAGTTGGTTGAGCCTCCTACTTCGGCTCAGGTCATGATCTTGTCTTTCGGTTTGGGAGTTCAAGCCCTGCATTGGGCTCCACGCTGACAGTACAGAGCCTGCTTGGCATTCTCTTTCTCTCCCTCTCTCTCTCTGCCCCTCCATCATTTGCGCACTCTCTCTCTCTCTTTCTCTCAAATTAATAAACTTTAAAAAAAGGGGGGGGAAGCAGAATGGCCAGCTGTCATGGTTTGCCCATCACTGAGCAGATGTAGAGATGCAAGGCATTCAGTGCTAAAACCAGAAAATCCTGGGCAAACTGTGATATGTTGGTCACCCTATTAGGAACCACTAAAATCCCAGCAAAAGACACACTTTCTCTTATTTCAAAAGTGCACTTAGAGTCAGTACTGCACACGAAGCAGCACAAACTTGTCTCCAGCTGATTATCAGCTGGTTAGAGCAAAGGGCTGATACAGCCAAGGCTGAAGATTTGATTTCACAGGAAACTTTGCTCTTTTCCATAGAGTTTGTGCTTCACTTAAGCCACCCATTTGCCAATGTCAGTGCGCATGGCTACTCTGGACCAAAGCCTTCGCTGCTGCTAGGAACGTGGGTGGAGGGACACTGAGGTCTTCCTTGTGCATGAACACAGAGTGGGCGAATAACATCACATAAAGAAACTCACCATCTGAGCTTCCTGCTTAAATGGGTTCTAAATAACAATAACACATTGCAGCATGGCAAACTTCCACAGCATTTTCCCCAAGATTTCATTCTTTATTTTTTTAATGTTTTTATTTATTTTTTGAGAGAGAGACTGCCAACAAGGGAGAAGCAGAGAGAGAGGGGGACAGAGAATCCCAAGCAGGCTCTGCATTGTCAGCTCAGAGCCCGATGCGGGGCTGGAACTCATGAGCCCTGAGATCATGACCTGAGCCGAAGTCAGACACCCAACCAACTGAGCCACCCAGGCACCCTAATTTCATTCTAATGCTGTGAGACAGGCATGGCAGACACCACGCTCAGCAGGCTGGGGATAACCTGAAGTCACACAGCCAGAAAGCAAGAGAATTTGTTTGTCTTTGTGCAGGGGGTGGAGGTGGCAGTGATAGAGGTCAGGGCTGTTCATAACCCAGCAAAATACACAACCTGAACACTGAGCTCCCCTTTGTATGCTTCCCCTCCCATAAGAATTCCAGAACTCTTGGGGCGCCTGGGTGGCTTAGTCAGTTAAGCGTCCAACTTTCGCTTAGGTCATGATCTCGCGGTTCATGGGTTCAAGCCCCGCGTCGGGCTCTGTTCTGACTGCCAGCTCAGACCCTGGAGCCTGTTTAAGAGTCTGTCACTCCCTCTCTCTCTGACCCTCCCCTGCTCACGCTGTCTCTCTCGCTCTCTCCTAGAAATAAATAAAAAACATTTTAAAAGAATTAAAAAAAAAAAAAAAAAATTCCAGAACTCTTCAGCTCCCAAGGACCACAAAGCACAGCCCACAAGCTCTTGCGTGTCTTGCCAAATGTGGGCTGTGGCTCATGGGCTGATTATCTGTCTCCTGCATGTATGAAGGCATAAAGGACATCCACATTCTCCACCCCACTGGTCAGGCCCAGAGGACCACGCTGCCAGTCTCTGCACCTCATTGTTTGATGTCTTTACTTTCCCAGAGACTTTGCTGCCTAAACCCACAGAGTTGTGTGGTGTTCATATCAGTAAACTGAAAGCTGAATTTCCCAAACACATTTATTTTTTCCTTCAGAGCACACGCGGGTAGAATGAAAACCACTCTGTGTCATACTTCATGTTACTCATTAACCGACTTCAAAAAAAAAAAATAGCCTCAGCTAGATTAGGAGTCACGTGAAGAGTTTCCTGCACTGTGGGAACGGAGCAAAGCTAAACGCAGGGATTTTCACATAATCGGAGTGGGGGGCGGGATTCAGAAATGAGCCTCTGAGCTTATTTCCTGACCTGGCAATCAACACGGGCGCGATGGTGAAGAAAAGGCTGCCTTCCAGCGACACGGTGTTCCGGTTTGACATTCCGGGCAGCCCGAGAAAGGCAAGCACCGAGGCCCCGCACAGTTCCACAGACAGCCCCAGCTCTGTGCTTCTCAGGTGGGTACATCTCACGGGTCACCCTGGTGGCCTCGGCCACCTGACAGGTGTTCTTGGGAGAGCTCCTTTCTCGTGAGAGGAGATTGCGATCTGCCAAAGGGGAAAGGAGAAGGCGCAAGCCGAGGCATTTGGGCCAGTGGATTGGAAGGGGGTACATAGCAAAGAATGTGACTTGCTGAGAAAATAGAGCTATGACCATTATTAAGGGAAAGTAATTGTTAGTGCCTTCTTTAGGATACTTTTAGTACTGGATGACTAAGCCAGCTATGCCCTTCTTTAATTCCTGAGCACCTTCAGATTCATTTCCTATGAATCTGAAGTGAAGTCCAAATAGTTGAGTCAAAAACCTTACTTGGGTGTCAGAATTACCTGAGTTAATATCAAAAACGTAAACGTGGGGGCTTGCTAGGTTAATTATCAAAAGAGTATTAGCTGTGTTGTGTGGTTCGACTACTTACTGTATAGCTGCTTTGGCCTGATTCAGAACATACTCTTTTTAGCTCTAAATATTAATACCTATATTAACATCACTCTGATAATTACATATTTTGTTAAATGTTGACTTATTTATTTTGAAAGAGAGAGCATGTGCATGTGCGTGTGCAGGGGAGGGGCAGGGAGAGGGAGAATCCCAAGCAGGCTCCTGATGTCAACGCAGAGCCGGATGTGGGGCTCGATCTCACAAACTGCGAGATCATGACCTGAGCCAAAACCAAGAGTCAGATGCTTAATGGACCGAGCCACCCAGGCGCCCCTAATAATTACAAATTTTTAATGAAAATTTGAGTTGCTAACTCTTTATTCATTTTGGTCTCATAATAATTCTCCAGAAACTTATTTAAGTTTCTAGAGATATAATTTGATATAAGAAATCAAATGCAAGTGGAAATCAATTACAAGAAAAAGTTTCTTACCCACTTTCATGTTACGTCCATTAAACCTGTCAAGTGAAGACAGAGGAGTGACCTCCACATGGGAAGTTGACCTTTACATAGCACCACAGCCAGAAAGGTGATCGTTTGTTTTGTTTTTTAATCATTTTAAATAATATAAAAAAGTGCTCGGGCACCTGGGTGGCACAGTCATTAAGAATCTGATTTCAGCTCAGTTCATCATCTCACTGTTCTTGAGTTCAAGTCCCACATCCGGTGAGCTCAAGCCCTGCTGCAGGTAAGTCCGCTTCCCTCTCTCTGCACCTCATGAGATTCTCAGTCTCTCTCTGTGCCCCTCGCTCACTTGCGCCTTCTCTCTCTCTAAAAAAGAAAAAGTGCTCAAGTGCTTTAAAAAATTAAACAGAAACCAAGAAATCCCATTTCACTTAATGATGTTTGTATACCAGAATGCAGGTTACAGAAACAAGTGAAAAAAATTTTTAAGTTTTATGGACAAAGAGCCTGAATTTATGCAAAATCTTTCATGATGCACCTATTTTTAAGTTAACTTAATTTTTCCATCCATCATTAACATGAATCTATCTGATGTGAATCATCTGAGCATGAGCATAACTCCTTTGATTGAAAATAAAATCTTTGCATTATTTTGTATTACTTCCACATTTCTTTTTTTTTTTTAATATTTTTATTTATTTCTAGGAGAGAGAGAGAGAGAGAGAGAGACAGTGTGAGCAGGGGAGGGTCAGAGAGAGAGGGAGATACAGACTCTGAAATAGGCTCCAGGCTCCGAGCTGGCAGTCAGCACAGAGCCCGACACGGGGCTCGAACCCACGAACCGCGAGATCATGACCTAAGCGAAAGTCAGACGCTTAACAGACTAAGCCACCCAGGCGCCCCTACTTCCACATTTCGAATGTTTCTCGAATCATTTTGTCTGCTTAATCCATCTCTTATGTAGATTGTAATGCAGACACTTCTAGGAGCTCAAATTCTAATCAGGAAAAATGAAATTAAGGTACATAAACAGATAAATTTTTTAAATACAGAAAATATAATTTAAATAAACATATGTATTATTTAAATAAGTATAAATAAATAGAATACAAATAAAAACCTGCATCAACCTAAATTCAAGCCCCTTTCAAAAACAGCCCAGGCCTATTTTACCTGCATATGAGAATATTCAACATAAGGGGCACCTGAGTGGCTCAGTCGGTTAAGCATCCAACTTTGGCTGAGGTCATGATCTCACGGTTCATGAGGTTGAGGCCGGGAGCCTGCTTCAGATTCTGTGTCTTCCTCACTCTCTCTTCCCCTTTCCCCTTCTCATGCTCTGTCTCTCTGTTTCTCTCTCTCTCAAGAATAAACATTTTTAAAAATTTTTTAAATAAAAATAAAAGATACTCTGAGATCAACCCTTCAACAAATATTTAGTGAGTGACTATGTGTGGAATGCATAGTGGATACAATCATGAGCAAGACAGACCTAGTCTCTGCCCACATAGAGATTATTAGTTTAATATCAAAGACAGAATAAAAAATTATGAACATATGAATGCAGCAACACATGCATACATAATTCTTATATTAACATATATTATCATAAGAAACAACTACAAGGCAAATATAGAGAATATATTAGGGAAAACTAACTTAGATGGGATGGCAAATAAAGGACTCTTCAAGGAAGTGATAATTCAGCTACCTAAGAGGATGAAAAAAGAGCCAGCCATGGAATGACTGGGAAGGAACACATTGCCCTGAGGTGGGGAGGATCTTATGTCTTGAGGAACCAGGTAACAGTAGCATCTGATGAAATCGGAAAGAGAAGCATTGGATGCAGGGGTTTAGAATTTTAACTACAGTAGGAAACCACTGGATGGTTTAGAATAGGGGAGTATCACGATGTTTGTTCCCTTTAGAAGGGCATTCTGGCCCATCTCTGGGTGATGTCCAGTTTTTTGCTCTGTTAGGAAATAGTGACTCCTGCCCATGCCTCACCAAGTGCTTGTATAAGAGTGTCTGTAAAGTATGGACCCAGCAGAGGAACTGCTGGGTCACAGATTATAGGCACGATTAACCCTGCTCATGATGTCAACATGTATTCCAAACTGGTGTCATTTATGCTTTTACCCACAGCTATTCCAATGCCTCCACAACATTGGCATTGTCTGACTTTTGGGTTTTTTCCAATCTGGGAGCTGTGACATGCCATCTCAATGAGGTTTCCAGGTTCATTTCCCTTATTAATACAAAAGGAACATCTTTTCAACATGTTTATTGATTACTTTCACTTCCTCTTCCTTAAGATGCCTGCTTATGGATTTATGACCCTTTGGGGCAGGAGGCAGGGGAAGAAGGGTTACTATATTTATCTTTTCCAGATTTTGTAATGTTTATCTATTTATTTTGAGAGAAAGAGAACGTGTATGCACCCACATGTGCATCAGCAGGAGAGTAGCAGAGAGGGAGAGACAGAATTCCAAGCAGGCTCCACACTCAACATGGTGCCTGACACAGGGTTCAGTCTCACAGTTGTGAGATCATGACCTGAGCCAAAATAGTCACTCAACTGACTGAGCCACCCAAACACCTCTTATTTTTAGATAGTTTTAAAAACACTTCAGATATGAAATTTTTGGTTAATTATATGTGTTGCAAATATTTTATTCCAGCATATGACTGGTCTCTTCATAATCTCTATCATAGCCACATTCTTATTCTTTTAAATTTATCAATACATTATTTTCTTAATGACTTGTACTTTCCATGACTCATTCAAGAAATCCCTCCCCACCATGAGGACATAGAATGTTCTTACGTACTTTCTGCTAAAAGTATGTTTCCTTATTCTGTCATACATTGTTGTCTTAATTACTATGACTTTAAAATAAAAATTTTGTTGTCTGATGAGAGAAGAATCCTTACCTAGTCCAGAAGTGATAGGCTACTCTTGACCCTTTTGCATTTTCTTTTAAATTTTAGAATCAGTTTGTCAAACGAAGACTTATTTTTAATTGAAATTGCATTAAGTCTACTACTCAATTTGAGGAAATTGCTTTAACTCTACTGCACACTTCATGGTGTTAAGTATACCTATTCACGCACATGGTATATCTTTCCATTTATTTAGGACTTCTTTAATATCCTTTGGTAAAGTTTTAGAATATTCTACACAAAGACCTTATACATTGTTAGTTGATTCCTAGGTACTTTACACCTCTATTGCTATCGGAAATATATATATATTTTAAAATTTTTTAATGTTTTATTTATTTCTAGGAGAGAGAGAGAGACAGCATGAGCAGGGGAGGNTGTAGAATCTAAGACATTGTCTTTATAGACAATAATATTTGAAATAATAAAAAAAATTTTGTTTTCATTATTTCATTCTTTATTCATTTTAAATCTTTACTTTATCACACAAGCAAGGAACTCCATGATAATGTTTAGTGTAAATAGTAATTCCAGACATTCTTGTTTTGTTTCTTATTTTAAATGGAATGCTTTTAACATTTCAGCTTTTATCAGTCCTTTTCTCTCAGGTTAAAAAAGGTCCCCCACTCCCACCCCCAAATATTTTTTTTAATTTTTAAAGGGGGGGCAGGCACCTGGGTGGCTTAGTTGGTTAAGCGTCTGACTTTGGCTCAGGTTATGATCTCCTGGTTTGTGAGTTCAATCCCTGCATTGGGCTCTGTGCTGACAGCTCAGAGTCTGAGGTCTGCCTCAAATTCTGTTTCTCCTTCTTTCTCTATCCCTTCCAGCTCACACTTTGTCTCTCTGTCTCTTTCTCAAAAAAAATAAACATTAATTTTTTTTAAAAAAGGTGCCTTCCAATTTTCCAAGATGTCATTGAAACTATTGAATGCGCTCCTGAAAATCTTTAACATCATTTCCCAAAATATACAGAACATTGGGCAGCATTGAAAAACATGAATTACTCTAACCTCTTCTTTTTTTTTTTTTCTGAGAAGAGGTTATTTATTTATTATTAATGAAGAATAACTGACATACAATATTATACTAGTTTCAGGTATACAATATAGTGATATTTATATACATTATGAAATGGTCACCTTAATAAGCCTAGTTACAACCTGTCACCATACAAAGTTGTTACAAGATCACTGACTATATTCCCCACGCTGTACATTACATTCCCATGTATATCTTATATATTTTATAACTGGAAGTCTATACCTCTTAATCCTTTTTACCTATTTCATCCATTCCCCCATTTCTCTCCCCTCTGGCAACTCTTAAGTTTGTTCTCTGATTTCGTAAGTCCGTTTTCTTTGTTTTGTTTTTTAGAATGCACACGTAAGTGAAATCATATGACATTTGTCCTTCTGTCAGACTTATTTCACTTAGCATAATGCCCCCTGGTCTATCCATATTGCCACAAATGGCAATATTTCATTTAAAACTTTTTTTAATGTTTTTATTTATTTCTGAGAGAGAGAGAGACAGCGTGAGCAGGAGAGGGTCAGAGAGAGAGGGAGACACAGAATCTGAAACAGGCTCCAGGCTCTGAGCTAGCTGTCAGCACAGAGCCCGACATGGGGCTCAAACCCACAAACCATGCATGAGCTCATGACCTGAGCCGAAGTCGAACGCTTAACTGACTGAGCCACCCAGGCGCCCCAATATTTCATTTTTTAATGGCGAATACTCCACTGTGTGTGTGTATATGTATACCATTGCATGTGTGTGCACCATATCTTCTTTGTCCATTCATCTATTGATGGACATTTAGCTTGCTTCCATATCTTGGCTATTGTAAATAATGCTGCAATGAACAGAGACGTGCGTACACCTTTTCAAATTAGTGTTTCTGTTTTCTTTAGATAAATATGTAGAAGTGAAATTGTTGGATCTTACAGTAGTTCCATTTTTAATTTTTTGAGGAACTTCCATATTGTTTTCCATAGTGGCAGCACCACTTTACATTCCCACCAACAGGGCATGAGAGTTCCCTTTTTTCTGCATCCTCAATAACACTTGTTATTTCTTGTCTTTTTGATACCAGCCATTGTAACAGATATGAGGTGATATTTCATTGTGGTTTTGATTTACAATTCTCTGATGATTAGTTATGTTGAAAATTTTTTCATGTATCTGTTGACCATCTTGTACATTTTCTTTGTTTATTCAGGTCCTCTGACCATCGTTTAATGGGGTTGTGTGTTTTTCTGCTATTGAATTATAGGAGCTTTTTATATATGTTGGATGTTAAACCCTTATCAGATCTATAATTTGTGAGTATCTTCTATTCAGTAGATTGCCTTTTCATTTTGTTAGTTTCCTTTGTTGTGCAAAACTTTTTAGTTTGATATAATCCCATTTATTTTTTTAAATCTTTTTTTTTAATGTTTCATTTATTTCTGACAGAGAAAGAGAGAGCATGAGCAGGGGAGGGTCAGAGATAGAGGGGAGACACAATCTGAAACAGGCTCCAGGCTCTGAGCTAGCTGTCAGCACAGAGCCCGACATGGGACTCAAACCCATGAACCGCGAGATCATGACCTGAGCCGAAGTCAGACACTCAACCAACTGAGCCACCCAGGCGCCCCTCCATTTATTTTTTTCAGTTTATTTATTTATTTTGAGAGAGAGAGAGAGAAGCTGGGGAGGGGCAGAGAAAGAGAGAAATAGGAAGAGAGACTCCCAAACAGACAGAGCCTGATAGCAGGGCTCAAACTCACAAACCATCAGATTACAACCTGGGCAGAAACCAAGAGTCGGACGCTTAACCAACTGAGCCACCCGGGTGCCCCATAGTTGTTTATTTTTTCTTTTGTTGTCTTTGCCTGAAGAGACAGATAAAAAAACAAACAAACAAACAAACAAACAAATAAATAAACCCAAGATCCAAAAAGATGAGGCAGCCCTAAGCTGGAATGTGGGACCAAGGTGGGAGCAGACTGCTTCTGTGCTCTGGTTTGGGGACTACTCCAGGCTATGGTCAACAATAACCATGTCAGGTCCAAGGTAGCCCTGTGGTCATATTCATCATGCCTCCACCTAGTGGCTCCAATGGTTCTGTTACTATTCATCTACTATCCCAACTGCCACCAGTAAGTGGCAGAGGAAATATTTGCCCTTCTTCTCTCCCTTCCCACCAGTCTTGATTTTCTTAGTGACACCCACTCCTCCTGCTATTAAGGAAAGCACAAGACCTCCTTTTGGTACCTAAAGAAGAACACTGTAAACACCATATTATGACCCATTTTCACTAGATGAGCCCTTGATCCCAGCTCCAGTTTGCTGGAGTTGTAGATATAAAGGGTTATATTTAGAACCTGGAGGGAGTAGAGTTCTGGGAAATAGGCTTCCTTCTCCAGGTACAGAGATAAGGAGGTAACAGTCAAAGAAAGCAAAACTGTGTTAAGGGGATATAGTAGTAGTGGTAGTAGCAGTGGTAGTAGTAGTAGTAGCAGTAGTAGTAGTAGTGGCATCCTAGGTGTAGAGTAAGTATTTCAGTGAATGGAGTACTCTTAGTGAGTAACGTTCACAGGCAGGACCTGTGAACTCTGTGGAGCCTCAGAGGAGAGTGAAGGGCAGGTTGCCAGAAGGCAGAGCAATGATGGAATACATCAGAATATGGCAAAATGGGGCTATAGAAGTTGGAGCAAGGAGGTAATAAAGGACACAGGAATAGTCCTCTCTGGGAGGAGATTCAGAATTTTCCCAGCAAGAGAAAACAGAACTCGCCCACAGCTACCCTAGCCAGGAAAGAAAGGGCCTACAGTCTCTTTTCCAAACTTTGCCAGGTACTTCCCAACAGTCTACTTATACCAGGCATTCAATATTTTCTCAATGCACATGTTATATCCTGGCCTTTAATGTGCTGGAAGCCTGCTTGACTGCCTCAAAAATTCACACTCATCTTTCATGATGCACTTCTAGAAAGATCGAGGGTAACATCTGGGTTGACTTCCTACTTTCACTCCTCACAACTAGCAGTGTTTCTTATTTGTTGGCACAATATGCTGTATTAATCACCTATCAGAATGGATGGTCAGGAGGAGTGTATTTATTATAAAGCCAGTGAAGTTCAATCTTTCATCGTCACTCATGCAGGCCTCTTCCAAGGCCCTGGGAGTGTCTGTAGCAAGCTCTTCATGTAGTCCTCCATTTCTGTAAACTTTTCAGACAATATCTTAACTACAATTACCACTACTCTCTCTGTCTTCACTCCAATTTTCTCTCTGTCATACTTCCTCTCCAGTCAGGTGGGCAAGGGCATTTTTTGGCATTGTGAGCTAAGGAAAAGTTGTTTGGAGATAAAGGGACTTTAGGATTAGTGGAATTGGCCTATGTAATTTGCCACGTGTACATGAGTTGTTAGCCAACCTGACTTTCCAGAATATTTCACCACCCACTAAAGGCCAGAGATGGTATCATGATATGATTATGTCCTTCAAGTACCATTTATCAGCAATATGAAGGCAGTGGGGAAAAAAACCAACGCTGGAAATGTACAGAACCAGAAGGTAGTCTCTGGCAAACTCTTCCAGTAGTCATATGTATAAATTTTAAGTGGTGGATTTTGTTCTCAGTAATGTCAACACCAAACACAAGCTCTCTCCTGTTAGGTCTGTAACCTCAATAATGCAGCTGATATCATTATAAGTACACCAAACTTTTTTCTTTTTTGGTGGTAATTACCTGACTTATCAGAATGTCTGTGTTTATGGGGCAAAAACCCAAGGTAATACTAAAAAACAAAAACAAAAAACAAAAAAAACAAAACTATTGTCTTTTTTATTATTTATTTTTTAATATTTATTTTTGAGAGAGATACAAAGCATGAGAAAGGGAGGGGTGGGGGGCGGGGGGGAGACACAGAATCTGAAGCAGGCTCCAGGCTCTGAGCTTTGGGCACAGAGCCTGACATGGGGCCCAAACTCAAACTGTGAGTTCGCGACCTGAGCCGAAGTTGGATGCTCAACTGAGTGAGCCACCCAGGTGTCCCTTATTCTTTTTCAAATATTTATTTTTGAGAGAGTACAACTGGGAAGGGGCAGAGAGAAGGGGACAGAGGATCCAAAGCAGTCTCTGCGCTGACAGCAGGGAGCCCAACCTAAACTTGGATGCATAACTAACTGAGCCACCCAGGTGCCCACAACCATTGTCTTCATGTGTGTCACATAACAGATCATATCTTAGTATGACAATATCAAGAGTGGGGTAGAATCCAAAAGAAAATATCTAGCCTATCCATAAACATTAAGGTTTTTCTAGAGAAAAGACTAAATTATCTTTTTATTGAAATTATCACGGAACTGTTGCCATATGAAGGGATGAATGACCCAAAAACCATAAGAAAGTATCATGAAGCACATCATGCAGTTAGCTGATAAGGATGTTACATTACTTCTCTGATTGGGAGATGGTTATGGAATTTGTCAGCTTCTTCAAATTAATAATTTCGTTTCTGCATTCTAAAGATTCACTTTCATATCTAATTTTTTATTCATAACATTTCTTAAAGAAGACCCTAAAGTTGTAGAAGCTTCAGGACCACAAACCCTGGATCTGCCCCTGATTCTTACTGTTTCTGCTTTTTATATCTGTAGAAGTTGACACTACTTTGTAGTGTTGAGTCAAAGAATAGATGTGATTCTCTGGGAATGAACCCCTGAGTGGAGTGCACATTGGCTGATAAGTGACAGCCTGTTAGAAGTCTCTCATTTTTGGCAATGTTGAACTTATTTATAGAAAAACTTTATAAAAATATTTTTCATCAGTGTTCAGTTCATTAAAATTTTTCGCAACACCTGAACTTGCTTTTAAAAAACAAATTTTTTTAAATTACTAACTTATACGTTAAGCCTTGATTCACTTTAAGGTTTATTTTTAAGTAATATCTACATACAAAATGGGGCTCAAACTTACAACCCTTAGATCAAGAGTTGCATCCTCCTACTGAGCCAGCCAGGCACACCTTGACTCACTTTCTGTTTTTACTTTCTTCTTTGCAAATTTTTATCTAACTTTTTTGGTTTCTTTATTTCTTAAATGCTTATTTATTTTGAGAGAGAGAGAGTGCAAGAGGGAAAGGGGCAGAGAGAGAGAGAGAGAGAGAGAGAGAGAGAGAGAGAGAGAGAGAATCCCAAGCAGGGTTCATGCCATCAGCACAGAGCCTGATGCAGGGCTCAATCCCATGAACCATGAGATCGTTACCCGAGCTGAAATCAAGTGTTGGTTGCTTAACCGACTGTGCCACCCAGGCACTCCTAGTTTATTTATTTTTTGAGAGACAAAGAGTGAGCAGAGGAGGTGTGGAGAGACAGGGATAGAGAGAATCCCAAGATGGTTTCACCTGCTCAGGGCAGAGCCTGATATAGGGTTTGTACTCACCAACCAACCAGGAGATCATGACCTGAGCCAAAGCTGGATACCTAACCAACTGATCCAACCAGACGCCTCTTCAGATTTTTATTTAAATTCTAGTCAGTTAACATATTGTGCAATATACTGGTTTCAGGAGCAGAATTCAGTGATTCATCACTTACGTGTAACACCCAGTGCGCATCACAAGCGTGCTCCTAATACCCAGAACTTGTGTAGCCCATCCCCCACTTACCTACCTCCAGCAACCCTCAGCTTGTTCTCTAAAGAGTCTCTCATAGTTTCTTTCCCTCTCTCTTTTTTGTCCCTCCACCCCCCATATGTTCATGTTTTGTTTCTTAAATTCCACATAAGAGTAAAATCATATGGTATTTGTCTTTCTCTGACTGACTTATTTCACTTAGCATCATATACTCTAGCTCCATCCACGATGTTGCAAATGGCAAGTTCGTTCTTTTTGATTGCTGAGTCATATTCCATGATATATGGTATATATACCAGATCTTCTTCATCCATTCATTAGTTGATGGACATTTGGGCTCTTCCCGTATCTTGGCTATCGTTGATAAGGCTACTATGAACATTGGGGTGGATATATCCCTTCGAATTAGTACTTTTGTGTCCTTTGAGTAAATACCTAGTAGTGCAATTGCTGGATCATAGGGTAGTTCTATTTTTACTTTATTGAGGAACCTCCATACTGTTCACCAGAGTGGCTGCACCATTTGCAGTCCCGCCAAAGGTGCAAGAGGGCTCCCCTTCCCCCACACCCTCACCAACACCTGTTGTTTCTTATGTTGTTAATTTTAGCCATTCTGATAGTTATGAGGTGGTATCTCATCTTGGTTTTGACTTCTATTGCCATGATGGTGAGTGATGTTTTGACTCATTTTTTTAAGTTTCTTTATTTACTTTTGAGAGAGAAAGCATAACTGGGGGAGGGGCAGAGAGCGAGGGAGAGAGAGAGAAAGAGAATCCCAAGCAGGTTCCACAATGTCAACATGGAGCCTGACACGGAGTTGAATCCACAAACCGTGAGATCATGACCTGAGCCAAAGTCTGATGCTTAACCAAGGGAGTCACTTAGGAACTCCCTTGACTTTTTTTCTATTTTTTGAAAACTTAATTATTTATTTTACATCCAAGTTAGTTAGCATGTAGTGCAACAATAATTTCAGGAGCAGACTCCTTCACGCCTCTTACCCCTTTAGCCCATCCCCCCTCTCACAACCCCTACAGTAATGCTTTGTTTGTTCTCTGTATTTAAGAGTCTCTTATGTTTTGTCCCCCTCCCTGTTTTTATATTATTTTTGCTTCCTTTCCCTTATGTTCATCTGTTTTGTATCTTAAATTCTTCATATGAGTGACATCATGATATTTGTCACTCTCTAATTCCACTTAGCATAATACCCTCCAGTTCTATCCACATAGTTGCAAATGGCAAGATTTTTCTTTTTGATTGCTGCCCTTGACTCCTTTTTTAAAAGAAGTTTTTAAACCTCATCAAAGTCAATTTTGGATGAGCTTAACTTTAAGTCCTTTCATTCAAAGGTTTTTATCCTAACAGATTTTTTTTTTAATCCACCAGCTTCACTTACATGCCTTCATCTCTCTCTCCTCCTTGTCTCGGGTAATACTGGGCAAGCATACTTGAGCTACAAGTTCTAAGAGTTGCCTCCATGGGTAACTTTGTGGAGTTACAGGAGGGCAAGTTGGCCAGCCCTTCCAAGAAGTATATGAGTGATGAATGAGTGCTTCTCTAGAGCCAAGGGCACTAATAATAACCTCTTCTATTTGCACAGTGGCTTACTCATGGGAACGTTTTACAGATGGGACTTCACAAACCTTAGTGGCTCTTCGCCACAATCGATGGATCACAGTAGTTACCATCTACGTTGCTTAGATGACAAAAGCAAGCAACAGAAAAAGGCAAAGATGTCGTGGCAAAATTAAGCTAATGACATTAGTTCAGGTAGCGAATGCATAGCCAGATAGGTGGGTGGCCAGATGGCATTATCCAACTTCACTGATCAATTTTTTTGCCTACCATGGCTTCACATTATTTGGGCTATTTCGGAAAATCAAATCCATCATCAGGAGTTGTGTAATACAGTTTCTTCAGCCCACCCAGGGAGACTTTGACAACCTCAGAAAGGGTGCTGGTTTCAGAAGCAGGCATGCGACTCGCTTTGAAAGAGCAAAGTTAAGGGGACCCACCTGGGATTCCCAGTTCTATACCAACCCATTATGTGATTCTGTTGGTTTCAGTTAAGTTTGTTTGTAAAAAGACAAGGGTATTGGTCCTACGTACTTTTCGGGAGTGGTGCAAACAAGCGTGATGGGTGATTTCATTTAACGAACAGTTCTGGAACATTTTCTGTAACCGCTGTATAGGGACGTGCTATACGGAGGACCGTCTGGTATACATCTGCTTCCGTCACTTGTTGGCAGAGCAAACGCTGTGCCTCACTTCCCTCAACAGTCAAACAGAGACATTGTAGGACTGTGGTGAATACAAAACAAAGTAACATATAATATAAAGTGCCTGAGACACAGCAAACGTTCTAATACTAGCTGTCACTATTATAAGTCAGTAGGGATGATCCACAGAGAGATAATGGCATATTCATTCACCACCAAGTGCTCTGAGAGGCTGGAAATAGATTCTTCGCTCTCTAGCCCCAGCACCTGGCATATAGGAGAAACTCTATAATCAGAAGGGAGCCTTGTGAAGTAAATAAATGGCTCAAGACCCAGCTCCCACTTCCAGAGGCTCCAATTTCTGCTGGTGACAGACACACCTCCAGGCTCCTATACCAAGCAGGCAATGTGCATGTGCTATTAAGATTACATTATTAGCCTAACCCTCTAACCTATAATTTCCCATAGCAAGTTGACGGCTGACCCCCATGTGGCAAAACTTAGATCTAGAAATCACTGCATATTTCAAATGCTAAGTGCCACAGAATAAACCTTACCTGGTGTAAAAATTGCTAATACCTGTCAGGACTATCCTGGAGAAAAAGAAACCTTTTTTATTTTTGCTAACAAATTCACAGGCACAGGACAATATGTAATGAATAAACCTCACTCCAAATGTGCTCCTGTGAAAAGGAAAGAAACCCGGAAGCAGGAATGGTGAAGTCATTCAGGTGTGCGCATTTATCCCACACACCTGTCCTCTGGACACTGGGAAATACTGTCCGTAACCTGGCTGGCTTCCCTGGTCCCCCCTCTTGCTCCAAGAAGCCCCCATTTCAACCACAGATGCTAGTTCTGTCTTTGCACCTTCTGATTTGCCCACAACACTCTGGCAGAATACATTCTATGCCATTCTCCAAAACTGGACCTTCAGAAAGCCTCCCCTGACAGCTATCTTGTGGGAATCCTATCTTTTGTTGTCTTTCGTGACAGCGTTGACCACACACTGAATGACTCCTGTTACGTTTGCCTTTCCTCCTCACCTTGCAGTCTTGTTTCTAACCAACCATTCAGCACAGTTCCTGGTATGAAACAGACAACGATCAATGTCAGACGGCTGAATAAATGGTGGTGGGTGATACAGCAATAAACAGGTCCCCAGAGTTAACAAGCAAGGCTGATCCTTGCTGGGGTGCTGCTGACCTAGCCCCAGGAAGGCGGGAGGCTCAATGCAACAGTCAGGGCACGCAAGATAGGAATCGGCACAGTGTGGGAGAGCAGTGAGTAGCCAAGCCAAAGGATCCATGAGAACTCTGACTCATAATCCTGGACCCTTTCCCTGTTCCACAGTGATTTATTATTAGATCTGAACTGGCATTCGCCTCAACTGCGGTCCCAAATGTTTCATCCCTGCAACTGGGAAAAGGGAAGGAAAAAATTACAAGGAGCAATAGAGGCTGAGGTTTCTGTTTGCATAAATTTAAATGCAGACTTAATTTTTTTTATTTTTTTTTTTAGTATTTATTTATTTTTGAGAAAGAGACAGAGTGTGAGTGGGAGAGGGGCAGAGAGACAGAGAGAGAGAGAGAGACACAGAATCCGAAGCAGGCTCCAGGCTCTGAGCTGTCAGCACAAAGCCCAACAGGGGGCTCAAACTGAGACACTGCAAGATCATGACCTGAGCTGAAGCCGACGCTTAACCACATGACCCACCCAAGCGCCCCAGTGCAAACTTAATTTTAAATTATTTTCATGTTGAATTAAGTTAAAAATAAACCCAATTACTGTAAAATTGCATTAAATTAGATACGAGAAAAAAAAGGATTTAACAAAGCATTGATTTTTAATTGAATGAATAATCCGTCACACACACCACACACTTTCATACCTTCCTGCCTCTGCACTTGTTTGTGCTCTGCCCGGAATGACACTTCCCTCCAAAAGTATTAAATCAGCAAGTGTTCACTGTGTAATAAGGCACTAGCAATCCAGTGGGGAATTCAACAGGGATGGTCCATGTTCTGACACTGCTTTAATCAGAGGAAGACACATAAGATGCTCAATGGATTTTGAACATCTTGTGTAGGAGAGTACAGGGCGCAGGTAAATGGAGCAAAGGGAATCAACCTAGCCTCCGGGGAGTAAAGCGACGCCCAGGGACGTGCAGTTCACAAGACAAAAAAGACATAGAGATCATGTGTCATGATAAAGGTGTTAGCTGACCCTAATGTATTAACCTTATTGCAACAGATAAATGCATCAGACCACCAGGTTGCACATTTCCAACTTAAACTATGTTATGTGTCAGTGATAGCTCAATAAAAATCATAATTTTTTAAAAAAGAAATTAAATATAAGATGAGAGCTGAATGTGGGGCAAGGAGGCAACAGAGAAAGAGCTAGAACCCAACACTGAAGAAATAGCATTTGCTCTATTCTCTGTGCAAGAGAAGAATGTATTTCAAACTGTTGAAAGAACTCTGGGTCTCTGGAGCAAAGAGGGAGAGAGAGAGGGAGAGAGAAAGGGAGAGTCTGAGAAAATGAGGAGGCAGAGCCCAGACACGCTTTCCTCAAAGAGTAAAAATGAGGGGCGCCTCGGTGGCACAGTCAGTTCAGTATCTGACTCTTGATTTCAGCTCAGGTCATCATCTCATGGTTCATGGGATCAAGCCCTGCATCGGGCTTCATACTGGCAGGGCAGAGATACAGGGTTCTCTCTCTCTCTGCCTCTCTCTCAACATGAGGCACATTCTCTCATGCTCCCTCTCTCAAGATAAATAAATAAAAACTTTTTAAAAAGTTAAAAAAGAAAGAAGTAAAAATGAAACTCAAAAGCTTAATTTTGTCCCAAGTTCCCAACAAAATAAAACACCCTAGAGAAATAATAACATCCCTAATTCTCTTCCTGTCAGAGACAGTATCCAGTGGATGTAAATTCTGAGTCAGCAGAGACTCTCAACATGCCACCTTTGGGGGGACAAAAGACATTCATTTCTCCTTTGTGGCTGTGCATGTCACCACACAAGCTCTGCCCACTGATCTTTGCGTGATTCCATGCTACCCAATGTGCAAAAGCACATCCAACTCCATATCAGTCATTTACATCAACATGAAATCAACAAGGAGGCTTACTCCAGATGGAGTAAGAATGGCCAACACAGGCTATGTGGTTACCGGCTGCTTCACAGCACATTACACCAAAAACCAGAAGCATTTCTCTCTCTCACATAGTCTCTGTGGGTCTTGAATCTGGAAGTGAAGGGCTGGGTAGTACTAGCTTAGAGACTCCCATGAGGCTGCAGGCAGCCATCAACCAAGGCTGCAATGATCCCAAGGCTGGATTGGGGCTGTGGGATGTGTTTCCAGGTGACTGGCTCGCACACCTAGTGTGTTAGTACAGGTGTCCGCAGAAGGCTTCAGTCCCTCTCCAAGTGGATGGAACGTTGTTTACAACATGCTAGCTAGCTTCCTCCAGAGCAAGTGATTCATCAAACAGGAGTGTGAAAGACACAGTGTCATTTATGACCCAGTTTCTGAAATACACCACCATTTTTGCAATATTCTATTGGCTCAACAGGTCAGTCCTGTGTCTTCAGTGTGGCGGGGGATAATACAAGGCTGAGAATACCAAGAGAGGGTTATCATATAGGGTGATCTTAGAGGCTGTGTCACCGCAACAGCTATGGGGTGACACCAAAGCTGCCCCATATTTCTAATCTGAAGGCAGCATATGGTGGAAAGAGAGCAGCCTTACAAGCGTATTTGATCACAGTGCTGGCATTTCCCATTTCACCTTAGTCCAGCCATTTGAGCTTTCTAAATCTTACCTTTCTCATTTGTGAGATGGAAAAAATAACACCTACCTCTGAGAACTGTTTTGAGGATTAGGTGTGGATAATACATTGTTGCTGGCAAATAAGAGCACTCAAGAATCGCTAACTATTATAGTAACAAAGTAGGCGAAATGTTACTATGGCAACACAGTTGGAAGTCATTATTCACACAATCTTGTGTCAAACTCTAAGGTTGGTTTTTTTTTTTCCGATTTGTTTCTTTGTCCTGATACATTCTTTTATAACTTATAAATGACTTAAAGCTAACCACAGGGTGAGGGCAGTACATAAAGCTAAAAAATGTAAGCATCCCTATTAATATATTTGAAAAGATATAGAAACCGTGAAACCTTTAAGATCTAAACCTGAAGGAACCCAACAGCTGTCATGGTACTGCATTTTTCCCTCATGGCCCAAGTCCCATATTAAGATGATCTTAAAGGAACATGGAAATAAGGTAAAATGGGGGGTGGGGAGAAGTCCTGAGCTCAGTTGTTTGTTGTTGTTTTTTTTTCAAAATCACAGTTGTTCTGGAGGGGAAAATGTGATTATGTCTAGGAAAACAACACAAGTTCAAGTGCTCAAGAAGTATATTCTTCACTCAGAAATTTCAGAGTTTGTGCTCTGCCTTTGTTCTCACACTTTTCTAACCTTAGCTCCTTCTCCGGTAAAATACGAGTGAAGACAGTATGAAAAGAAGCTTCTTCACAGCTGTACTTAGAATATTCTCTCTCTCTAAATCCATACACCAAGAGTTTAAGTGGAAAGAGCCCAGGCCTGGCCCTCACAGGTCTCCGTGACCTGGAACAAATCACTGACCCTCCCTTTTTCCTCATCTCACAAAATGAAGAAATCTACCGTAGACAGGATTTTTCCAGACAATGGAGAAAATAAAGGGAGGAAAAAGAAAGAAAGAAAGAAATGAGGTGAAATATATACATACATATATTTTTTAAATTATAAGCTCCTTCTGGGGAAAAAAGTAATTCTTTTCATGGATTTCTTTNGTAAGGGATTAAAATTTATTTTATTTAAAAATAATAATAATAAATAAAATTTGTTTTTGTGGCTGCTGGGGGGGAT
>NW_027530640.1:490792-493228 GCF_008692635.1 Crocuta crocuta
TTAAAGAAGTCCCCCCATATTGTATAATGTGCAGGTCCCACAAAAGTGAATCTGTCCCAGTTATTGTTGTTAACAGCAATACACATTTCTCAATCAAGACAATTTTCGAATATTATCATCACTATTTCTTATCAGTAAAAGAGATACTGTCTACTAACAACAAAATCTATACAAGAAAGGATTTTTCCAAAATGACCGATTCCTGGAAAATATGGAAATTAAATTTATCCCCTGCACACGTATATTATTTTTTGCAACATTCATATTGTCATGTATACCAGATATTACATAAACTGTATAATTCATGAGTCATATATACTAGAGTATATGACATATATTTAATGTAGAATTTAATTTTAGTGTAAAACCTAAAGATGGTAATCTCTTAATTTGTCTTCTTAAAGGAGAGAAAAATATTATTGCATCTTTTATTGATCTACATTATTACATCCCACATTTTGGGGGGTTTCAAGAAATACAGATTCCAGAATTCCTAAGTTGTCCTGCCAATAATAATTCCTCTCTGAGCTGAGAAGGAGCCTAGAACAGCAGAGAAGACCAGTACGTCCTCAGCCAGACTGCCTGGGGTCCCACTCAATGAAGTGGATTGGCAAGTCTGTACCTCGTTTTTGCTCCTGTTACAAAGGGGGAGTGAAAACAGCTGTCACAAGGTTCTCATGGGGATTGAAGGAGTTACATACTTGTGAAGTGCTTAGAAACCTACCTAGCATACCAAGCACTGCCTATGTGCTATTTACAACACCTCAAGCTAAATTTTACCCTAGACTGTCATCTTACAAACTGCTTTATCAACCTTGGTAATGACTGAAAATTTCTCATTTTTTACTCTCCCACTAGTGACAACATCTTGCCTCTAGATCACATACTGAACTGCCACGTTGCTACTGGAAAAGACTATGTTATCTGTCTTTGTATCCCCCAGAGGTATTGTTTAGCCCTCTGTCCTTAGTAAGGACAGAAGTAATCCCTAATAGTTTCTTTCCATTTCAAGTTAATCTAGAAACAGCTAGAATAGAACATCATAGAGCTTCATTTAAATGTTTCATAGTGTAGGATTATTATGTGTTTTTATTTCAAAAGTGTTCTTAATATTTGCTCAACGGTCCACAGTAGGAAATATAATCATGCCATTACTGACCAAGAGTTTAGCTTTTGATGATGAATAAACTGGCAATTTAGGCTGAATTGTTTAAACAAAAGTTTTTAAAAAAGAAAGAAGGTGGGGCGCCTGGGTGGCTCAGTGGGTTAAGTGTCCAACTTCGGCTCAGATAATGATCTCACAGTTCATGGGTTCGAGCCCCGTGTCGGGCTCTGTGCTGCCAGCTCAGAGCCTGGAGCCTGCTTCAGATTCTGTATCTCCCTCTCTCTCTGACCCTCTCCGCTCACGCTGTCTCTCTCAGAAATAAATAAAACATTAAAAAAAAATACAAATAAAAATAAATAAAAAAGAGGGAAGGAAAGAAAGAAGGAAGGAAGGAAGAAGGGAAGGAAGGAAGGCTTTTTCTCTCAAGTATAAATAGGCTTATCTCTATTGGAAGGTGCATGTGTGTCGGCCTGAAGGAGCGCCTGACCAAATAGATGATTTGACTTTGAACTTTCAACAATATCTGGGTTTACAATAATAAAACAGAGTGTACTCTATTGTGGCCCCAAAGCACTCTGTACCTGTGAACATCAAATGATTGAGTCATTAATATCTAAATTCCGAGGTAATGCTATAAAGCACAGTAAATATTTAATGGAAATATCAAAGCACTTTTCTGAAAGTCTTCTATCTGAATGACAGGGAAGTTTTATTACTTTCCTTATAATTCTATAAATGGCCCTTAATTAATGAGAAATAGTAAGAAGCACACATTGTGATGAAACATTCAATCGTGCAGATGCCAGTTTTTTGCCCCTACTTTTGATCCCCAAAAGCAAATGCGTTGTTTCTTCTCAAATTCAAAAAAGAGTAAAATCTTCCTACTATAGCCCCATCAGGTTTCTCCATGGTTCCAGAGGCTATATAAGCATAAGAAAACTGAGAGTTTTACCTAACTTTTGCAGCCTTCAAAAATGCATGGTTAAGAGCACAGTGATGACCATATTTCTCTTTGGTAATTCTTGATATGGGCCAGCCTTGGTTCCAAAATCTTGTAATAAAAGGGACAACAACCTAAGATTTATTATATGCCTCCAGTGTGCTAGGTACAGTACTAAGCCATTTTCACAAATTAGCTAAATCAAACTTCACAGTAACATTTTGAAATAGAAGCTACTATTACCCCATTTTCCAGATAGAAAACAGAAGATTTAAAAAATGAAGTACTTAATTCCCGTGATAAAAGCATTGACTCGTATTTAAATTTTTTTTAATGTTTATTTACTTTTGAGAGAGAGAGCAACAGAGTGTGAGTGGCGGGGGGGGGGGGG
>NW_027530640.1:493495-513777 GCF_008692635.1 Crocuta crocuta
ACGAGGGGCACAGAGAGAAAGGGAGACACAGAATCTGAAACAGATTCTCTGAGCTGTCAACACAGAGCCTGATGCAGGGTTCGAATGCCAGAACTGTGAAATCATGACCTGAGCTGAAGTTGGACACTTAACCCACTGAGCCACCCAAGCGCCCCCAGAGTTGACTCAATCGTAAGACTCTAAATCGCATGTTCTTCTTACTCCACTGTACTCTCGCTCTTGTAAGTCTTAATCTCCTTCTATGGTTGAATAACACCATTGGGCTAATGGATGTAGACCTTCTAAAGTGTGGTCCTGAAAGGCTGATATGAGAATTACATGTGACACCAAAAGCATAAGCTACAAAAGAAATAATAAATAAATTGGACCTCATCAAAGTTAAATACAAAAGACAACACCAAGGGGCGCCTGGGTGGCTCAGCTGATTAAGCATCCAACTTCTGCTCAGGTCATGATCTAGTGGTTCATAATTTCAAGGCCCGTGTCAGGCTCTGTGCTGACAGCTCAGAGTCTGGAGCCTGCTTCAGATTCTGTCTCCCTCTTTCTCTGCCCCTCCCCCATTCATGCTCTGTCTCTCTCTGTCTCTCAAAAATAAATAACTATTAAAAAATTAAAACAAAAGACACCACCAAGAAAGTGAAAAGCAATCCACAGAATGGATGAAAATATTTGCAAATCATTTATCTGATGACATTCTAGTATCCAAAATATATAAAGATTTCTTACAATTGGATAATGAAATAACAACATATTATTTTATTATTATATATATATATATTTTAAAAAAAAAGAGAGAGAGAGGGAGAGAGTACATGAGCAGGTGAGAGGGCCACAGGGAGAGAGAGAGAAAGAAAGAGAGAGAATCCTTTGCAGGCTCCACACTCAGTATGCAGCCCAACACAGGGCTCAATCCCCTAACCCTGGGTTTATGACTTGAGCCAAAATCAAGAGTCGAACGCTTAACCAACTGAGCCACCCAGGTGCCGCTTTTTTTTTTTTTTAAANATACAAAGATAAAAATAATTTTTCCATGACCAACAACTTCAAAAGATATGACACATTTTTATTAAACTAGATCTTTTAGATCAGTATTTTCTTTTTTGCCATTTAACGTTTTGAAAACATTTCCCTTTTATCTTTTCCCTGAAATTGTGCCAGGTTAAGGTAAGGATGTAGGAGTACAAGTACTGTAAGAAAGGGGTTATTCCAGGGTCCAGAAGACCACGGCACACCCAGAGACTCACCAGAAGCATGCACGGAACTCAGCATAGAGTAGTACAGAAGGCTAAGATTTAATAGCGTGATACAGTAAACTGGGTCAGAGTGGGCAAGATTCAGGAGGAGTCTGGAGGAATCCTTGTATGGGCTGCCTTATGCTCTTCCCCCCCATGAGAGGTCACAGAGAAGACCCTCTTCCCCTAGCAAGGAAAATGTAATAACAGGTGTGTAATGATTTTGCCCAGAGAAGCCCTTTAAAGACATGGGACCCATAGTTTTTTTGGAGGCTGGTCACATAGGCATCCTATGCCTAGACATGCTCCAATTTGNTCACAGAGTCAAAAGGTCTTGAATCTAAGAAAGTCACCTTAGGCACAAGATACCACAGATGAACCATTAGCACGGAAGCCCATTTCCAAGATAATAATAGCCTTCCATTTAATTTGCCTTCCACTGGGGCAGCGTTTTACTAAGACTAAAGGAGAAATCTTCTCTGAAAAGATGAAAAAATTCCTTCCCCCCAAAAATGAAAAAGTTAAAGTTAATTTGATAGCAAATAGCGTAAGTAGACTTCAGAGTGCGTAACAATCCAATGCATGTCAGGCCTTCCCTGCACCATGGTGGGAACTATAGAAAGGGGATGATTTGAAGCAATGCTCAGAGATCTGAGAGCACGAGTGAACACCCAGATCTATGTCGGGCGTGCAGGAAATGGGGAGAGTAGTCTGCAGAAGAAAGCTCAGAAGCTAGGTGGAGAGATAGCAACTCAAATATTTAAGGATTTATCATGTGGTAGAGTCAGTCTACATGGCCTGAAGGAGAAGAGATGACAGTCTAACCCTTATAAAGATTTTTTAAAATATTTTTTTTATTTGAGAGAGAAAGAGCAAGCAAGCATGAGTGGGGGAGGGGGAGAGAGGAAAACACAGAATCTGAAGAAGGATCCAGGCTCTGAGCTGTCGGCACAGAACCCTGCATGGGGCTCAAACTCATAAACCTGGAGATCATGACCAGAGCCGAAGTCAAATACCTAATTAACTGAGCCACCCAAGCACCCCCAGTCCAATCATTGTAAAAGAGAAGTTGGAAGAACCAGAATTCCCAAGAATGAACCAGGCTACTGTGAATAGTAGTGAGTTCCCTGTATCCAGAGGTATTCAAGTCTTTGATAGATTCATCCAACATTCTGCATTCCTTTATCAAGTGTGTACTCCAGAGGCTCCACAGGGGTCCCACACAGGTGAATGAAAAGCCTATGATTCGTGCTTCGATTCAACTTAGGGTCTGGTGAAGTCATCTGTTCAGAGGTAGACTCTGAGGGAATTTTGCTAGAGGGGACTCAAACATACAACCAGGTAGGGCCTGTCAAGTTTTTCCTAATCTCAAGAAACATTCCATGAAATAAAGCCATGGGTTTTTCTACATTTGGAGAGGCCCAAATGTTTTTTTCCTGCCAAGAATAAGCCAGCCAGATTAACAACTCATAGCTATGAAACCGCTTACAGCTAGCTTAAAGAATATTTGCAAGATTGCTAGGATCAGGGCTTTAAACCTGTTTTCCTACAGTGAGCTATTAGAATCATCCTTTTGCTTTTGGTTACATTTCCCTTTTTTTATGTTTATTGATTGATTTTTGGATGTTTATTTATTTTTTTGAGAGATCGTGTGAGTGAGAAGCAGAGAGAGAGGGGGTTCGAATGAAGCAAGCTCTGTGCTGACACAGCACAAGGTGGGGCTCGTGAGATCATGACCTGAGCGGCTGTCAGACACTAAACCAACTGAGCCACCCAGGCGCCCCGGTTACAGCCATTACAACTTAGAATTACATATGCTTTATGGTTAGAAGACACATTTCCTTGGGAATGACAGTGGTATATACTTAGCAAGGTAACACAAGCCTGGTATACGTTGAGGAAACATGCGAAAAAGAATCCGTTTTCATGGTTCACATTTATTCTCAGAATTAATTCCTTAACACACAAAGCTGATTAAGTACAATCTATTCTTGTCTGTTAGTTATAATTAGTGAAGTTCATTTTCTAATCACTTGTAATCAGCACATTTTAAGATAGGATCACTTTAAAAAAAAAAAAAAGATAGGATCACTTTGCCTCAATCTTAATTTCACGATTATGATCTCAGGTTTGAGTCACCTGATGATTTGGAAAAATTACCTGTTGTGGCTACAAGGCCCCTTAGAGTTTGCCTAGTTTGACCAGGGGGCAGAGGTGAGAAGCTCTGGGAAAATTCCAGGAAGTTAGCCTCAGTCAACCTCCCACTATGGCTTCAGGCAACACAGAATTTATAAACATGTCTTGATGGAAAATGCACTGGCGCTGACAAAAGCTCCTTTCACTTTTTTTAAGCTTTGTTTTTAAAGACTAAAACTAATCCCCCCCAAAAAATCTATTAGCAAATTATGTATGAATTAATGCTAGAACGCTAGGAGATTAGAAGACAAGAAAAAGAACAGTATCAGGGACTGCAAAGTCCTAAGCAGCCGGAGGGAACCTGGTGTTTCCAGAACAAGAGGGAATGTTTTCTAGAAACTTCTAGATACAGACCCGTTTTACCTAGTCCTTCAACAGAAAGGTTTACCATCCAATAGAACAATGATATTTTACGTTATCATGCAGTTTTCTAACCACGCTCTTGAGCAGATCATATCTCTGCTGCTGGTTAGGCTGAGACAATCAAATATTGAGATAAACCTTATGACCCTCAGTCATACACAGGATCACAAATGTATAAATCATACAAGTTAGATAATAAGGACAATGTGTCTAACAGTACATTGGAAAGTTTCCAGCTCATCGTTGGGCTTTCAAATTCTAACAATACACACTGGTTGGCTTGCGTAGCTGAGGGTCACTCTCTCAGAACAGGGGAACCAGCCAGAGAGAAAATCAAAAAGTGTAACTGGGGGTCCCTGAGCAGGTTTCAGGCCCAACCCTGTCCCAGTATTGGTCCTCCCCTCGCGCATGGTCAACTGCATCTTGCCCTTTCCTCTATCTGTGGGGCTCCTCCCGACATGCCCAATGGGGCTGCAGACCATCCATGCGCCTGCCTGCCTCCCTAGCCCCACCCCCACCCCCGACGGGAAAAATGTCTTCTCTCCAAGTATGACAGTTCTTCAGCCAACTCAGAGAGCCCGGCTTCATGAGCGAGTAGACTCACCAATAAGAAACGTACAGCTAATGAACCTACGGGTTGGCTGAACCAGGAAGTCCTGGTAAAAGCCACCTACAAAGATATGCGTAGCTGTCTGTTTCAAGGAGGTGATTCTCTATCTCCAGGTAAGATCTCTGCCGCTCAAGAGCCTGTCCAGGGTTCTGAGACCAGGACAGCCTCCCTTGTTTTCTTCGTGGAGCCATTATCTCTTTGGTATTCCCGGTCCACAGTCTCCTACCACCGACTCTGATGTAGGAAGACCTTTGAAAACCACACAACCTTTGTCACTTTGATAGCAGAACCTGAACTGCAGTGCTGTGACACTGTAAGTTACCTCTCCTTAGATCCCTTAGTGGTAATAGTCCCACACTGAGCTGAAGAAACACTGTTTGATGGAATTACAAGCTGGGGATATTTTGTAACATGCAGCACATGTGTCCTATTACTTTGCTAAAGTCCAAAAATATCTCTCTATTCAAAACATATCTGGCTGCACGGGTTTTGGATCAATGCCCGCAGATCTGTAGTAGCTTCAGAATTAATTCCAGAATTTTCCTTCCCTAATTCCCTCCAGGGCCTGAATTAATTATACAGGATTTTGTGACTAAAAGGAAAAGGTCACGTATGGAAATTGGAAGTCTTCATGATTTAGCGGGGAATTTATTGGGAGGAGAGTACTTTTATAGAGCCAGGGGTGAGGGGAGAGTATCCCTCAAAGACCTAGAGAAGAGCATATTTACCCCTTAGCAGCTGGTTCCTCATCCCTTTGGATCCCTTTGGCTAATATTCACCCAGGAAGGAGACTACAAAAAGGGAAATCCAGGGGCGCCTTGGTGGTTCAGTTGGTTAAGCGACTTACTCTTGATTTCAGCTCAGGTCATGATCTCACAGTGCCTGAGTTCGAGCCCCACATTGGGCTCTGCACTGACAGTGCAGAGCCTGCTTGGGATTCTCCCCGCCCCCCCCGCCCCTCCCCTGTCTCTCTCAAAATAAATAAAGAGGGAAATCCATTCCCTAATTCAGTGGGGAGCTCACCACAAGGTAAGAACTGCCTTCACTATACAAACAAGTTTTAAAATGAGGATTTGATTTGCTAACTAAGCCAGGAAAGTGTAGCAAAAACAACAGAATTGACAATATGAGATAAGCTCACTTTGATGAGTCAACTTGGAATCTAAATTCCTTTACATTACGTTTTATGTGGAAGAAAATGTATTCTGCACAGAAAATGCCACGTAGAACACAATGCATTTCTAAGCCAGACGCTAGCTGTAATATGTAATATTCTTCTAAGTGTCATCATTTTATTGTCCAAGAAATATCTATTGGGCACTTATAACAGGTACTAGGAATGGAAGGTTCAACGAGAGACAATGAACGAGACCTCACACTGTCCAGACACTAGGGAGAGAGACAATGGGGAGAAAATGTAATACAGATTAAAGTAAACTCTTCTTACTATGGAATCAAGTACTCAATAAAGTTACATTTTTCTAGTTGTAATTCCATACATCAAAAGCCTCCTATGATGAGTTTCATCTTATTTAAAAGCAGCTTCTTATTTTCTGACATAGAGCTTGACACACTACAAGACTGACACTGAGAAACATAAAAGTCTCCAATCCTTCACAAGCATAAGAAACTTCTTCTTTTTTTAATGTTTATTTTGAGCAGGGGTGGGGGCAGAGAGAGAGGGAGATGGGATACAAAGCAGACTCCCCACTGACAGTAGAAAGCCTGACATGGGGCTCGAACTGACGAACCGTGAGATCATGACCTGAGCCAAAGACAGAAGCTTAACCAAAAGAGCCAGCCGGGTGCCGTGTAAGAAACTTTCTAAATACATATATTTATCCTCCAAATTCTGCTAGTAAGAAAGAGACTATCTGGAAAAGAATCACGTACAAAGTTCACAACAGAATAAAAGTTCAATTTTTTCAAAAATTAGGTGTTGAACACTATTTGAATCTCAAAATAATAGTGCTCAAGCTTGTCATTAAAAAAAAAAGTTCTCAACTTTGCCAAAAGCAGATGGAATGTTCATGTCTGATAGCTGCAGTCCACATTTTTAGAAAACTTGTCCCAATATTCTATGCACCACCCTTTTGAAAACAAGTCTAGCACCGCTGAAATGCCAAGATTAAATTTTCTAGGTGGAAACCAAAAAAAAAAACAACATCTACCTTCCTGAAATCAGGAAATCCCAGGAACTCCACAACCCAACCCAAGGAAACAAAGCCTTGGATGCACAGGAGTCCTTTTCATAATAGTGGCTATTTGGCAGAGAGTGCAGGTAAAGGAAAGCAAGAAGAGAAAAGCCTTACTTTTCCTCACGGCAGCTCGTAGCAGGGTTGAAGATCCCAGTGTCAGAAGCAACAGGAAGCTGTCGATAGAAAGCACATGCGAGAATTACACACTTTTTACCTTAGGCCAGTTTGTATCAACCACATAGTACCAAGGACAGAAAGTCAGTCCATGTTTGATGTTAACACCCTAAAGGGACACAAAAGAGATAACTAAGTCCTGAACTGAATCTTGGGCATAACGCCACTACCCCTGTGCTTTTAGATTTCTAAAAGGCATGAGAAACCCTGAGGGATGGAAATACCAGCTTGGAAATCAATAAGGGGGATCCTCAAGAGTAAGGTCTGAGAGGTGTGCAGTCTGTACTTGTTGAGGTTATTAACGGGGGAAATTTGGGCCATGTGGAAGATTTCAAAAGTCATTAACTAGGGAAATGAAATCAATCCAGTAGGTCTTTGTTCAGTGTCTGGAATTATAAAGCACTCATCTTAGCACTAAAGGGAGAATTACAAAGATGTACCAGATATCATCTCCATCTGATTGAAGATAAGCCTGTATACATATAATCATAAATTGAGTATTGTGCAGCATGGTAACAACAGCAAACTATTAATACCCACAAGATACGTATTACATGCCACATCCTATTCTAAAGGGTTTTCCATGTTTTATTTAATTATCACAACCACTCTATGAGACAGGTACTGTTATCATGCTATTTGGCAGGAAGAAAACTGAAGCTCAGAGAGGCTGGGTAACTTATCTAAGGTCACACAGCTGCTAAGTGGTATAGCAGGGATGTAAACCCAGGCTCCAGATGCCACTCACCTCTATCCACCACACAACATAAGATTCAAAGCTTTCTAATTCTGACTGTGTTAAGTTATGGAGGCAGGATGAGGGGGTAGGCAAGGAGAGGGCAGGAGGGAGTTCCTAGGAGGAAGTGGCAATTGAGCTGTGTGTTGCCAAGATGGATACAATATAACCTCCAACAAAATAACTGGGCTCCCTAGATCTAGTTTCCTTATCTCCAAGAAAGATTGGTGAGATTATCTCTCAAGTCCTTTTGGATATTTTTATTTTTTAATTTTTTTAATGTTTACTTTTGAGAGAGAGAGCGCGTGCATGCGTGAGCAGGGGAAGTGCAGAGAGAAGGAGAGACAGAATCCCAAGCAGGCTCTGCTTTGGATATTTTATTTTTATTTTTTAATTTTTTTAATGTTTATTTATTTTTGAGAGAGAGAGAGAGAGCATGCGTGAACAGGGGAGGAGCAAAGAGAAGGAGAGACAGAATCCCAAGCAGGCTCCGCAATGTCAGTACAAAGCTCAGTGCAGGGGCTCAGACCTATGAATGGTGAGATCATGACCTCAGCTACTCCCTTTTGGATCTTAAATCACTTCAGAAGCCACCTCTTGCCACATCACCAAAGACAGTACAAAAATAACAAGCTTTGGAACAAAACAATTGAATAATAGCTGTGTGACACTGGGAGACTTGTTTGCCTTTTCTGAACCTTAGTTTCTTCATTGATACAGTGAGATCATCTTCATAAGGTTGCTGCAGAGACTGAATAGCCTATGCACAGTGCCTGGCACATAGGAGGTACTGGATCAATTTTAGTCTCTACTTCCCCTTTCCTTTTTCTTTAATTGCATAAAATCTAAGTTCTTAAACTCAACTAAACCTTAGATGAGTGACTTAGATGACTCACTGCCTACACATTAGGTGAATACCCTTTGGAGGGAGATTAAAAAATAAAAGGACATTTTAAAAAATATCTCATAGATTTTTGGGCACCTGGGTGGCTCAGGTGGTTGAGCATCTGACTCTTGATTTTGACTTGGGTCACGATCCCAGTGTCATGGGATAGAGTCCTGCTTTAAGTTCTGTGCTTAGCATGGAGTCTGCTTAGGATCCTCTCTCTTTCTCTCTCTCTCTCTCTCTCTCTCACTGTGCTGCTCTTGCTACTCACATGCTCTCTCTAAAATTAAAAAATGATACTTTTTCCTTCCCTTGACCTTTTAAACTTTTATTTATCTTTGAGAGAGAGCAAGAGACAGAGTAGGAGTGGGGGAGGGGCAGAGAGAAGCGATGCAGAATAGGAAGCAGGCTCCAGGCTCTGAGCTGTCAGCACAGAGTGCAACTCTGGGCTCGAACTCATCAACCACGAGATCATAAGCTGAGCCGCAGTTGGACTATTAACCAACTGAACCACCCAGATGCCCCTTGATCTCTTTCATTACACAACTCCACTACCTTAAAGAACAGTCACATGACAAACTGGAAGCCAAGAGGTAAATACACATACTATTTATAAGCCGTGATTCATACAGTCTAGGAAGTTTTCAATATTCCATTAGTTATGGAAAAGTATATGGTTAAAAGAATAAAACCTTTGTAATGTTACATACTGAAGTGAACTATTCAAAAACACCTGGCATAGTCTGAAGTTTTATTATCAAAGATTAAGTAAAGATAAAGATCATGAAGCATATCCATAGAACATAAACTACAAATATTATATTGATATAAGAGAAAAAAGATTATGTAAGTAGATGTTTCGTTTCTTCTTTGATTAACTCAGAATACGTTTTTCGACCAGCACTAGCTCGAGATTTGAGGTTTTTCTTTCCTTGTTACTTCTTTTTAATTAAGGTTTAATGTAACAAATATTATAGTGGACCAATCTTAACTGCACATTTAGCTAATTTTTACAGATGCATACACCTGTGTAACCATCGCCCAGATCAACAGAGAACATTTCCAGAATCCCTGAAAGCTCCCTACCCCCTTTCCAGTCCACACCCAAAAGGAAACCTCTTTCCACACTTTTAACTACAGCATGCTAACAAAAATAGGCACTGATCAATGAAAAAGTAAAGGAGTCTTAAATGTGATTTTGTTGCATTTCCTGCTGTGTGCTAGAGTTTTTCATTACAAACTATACTTGTGGTCAGTTTAGTAACCAACAGATACCCAGGCTCTAAGGAATTAGCCCACTGAGTGACAAACTGAAACCCATAGCCTGGGACACTCTTCCTCTAGAAGATTCACTTGACCCATTTCTTTCTTCTAGAGCAAAATCCTCAAAGAAAGCACTGGGAGAATTAAACCAGACTGTTGGCAAAGTCAGTGTCAATATGATGACTCATAAGGGACTCAATGAGGGCTCAGAAAAACTTCTGCCTTGTGGTTAGCAGAGTCAAGATAGGTAATAACGAGTCAGTAGACCCCAACTCTTGACTGGATCATGAAGCCGTCACCTGTGCATAGAGATGCCTCTGACTGGACACCAACGGTGCACGAGCTTTGCGTTGTTTCCCAACTGTGATGACTTGGCATTCTTGCACACATTTCTTTTTTGTAACACATGTGATCTGATAACTTTCAGGTCGTTTTGTACAAGTTGGGAATGCAATGAGTAACATAGGAGTCTACTGAGCAGCAAGGCAATTCAATGCAAGAGTCGGCTTCATGCCTAATCTCAACACCTGAGCTGATACCATATTTTAGTTGGTCAACTATACATCGTCTGTTAACTTCCAAACAGGGATACCTTTTGAGAATAAAATGGGGCTTTGTGGTAAATATGCCATAGTAATGGGACTACGTGAGGATGCCCAAGCAAACCAGACTCTATAATCACCCTCTGTTAGAGTTCATAATGATTAGCTCTTAATTCCAATGACTTTTTTACTACTAAATTAAAGCTTTTAGAGTGGCAAAGACAGTTGAGAGAGGAAAACACTCGGGACATGTCAGAAATTACAGATGAGGGCTAGCAAGCTGAATATATCGATGTCACGGACCTAAGAGTGGAGCCTTAGCTTCTGATATAAGGAAGTCAGCTCGAAGAGGGTTGAAGACTCAGAGGGGAATAGATGTTACATCCTGTATAGCTAGTAATACCTTTTTAGTAGGTGACACCATACTCCACACTCTGTGGGTCGTCATTAAATAATCAGGGCTGAGGATCTAAGGGAGGGCAGCACACTCAATTTGTTAAAATATTATTCTGATCATTAAAAACATGATGATAATCAATAGTTTACATGAAATGAATGTTTACTATGTACCTGGGATACTATACTAATTCCTTTATATACATTAGCTTTTTAAATTCCCCAGTGATCCTGTAACATAGATACTACTGCTCTTCCCATTTTCTTCCCCACAGATGAGGAAACTGAGGCTTACAGGAGGTTAAGTCAGGAGTCCAAGGTAACAAAATGCATATTAGGATTCTTAGATCCGGTTCAATCTCAAGCATCCCTTATTTTACCTCACTTCATCCTCACCGCTCCCCTGCTAGGGCTCTTTTGCTACAGGACAATTCACTCAAGTAGCTCCAATAACGCTGAACTGCTTACCAAAGGACACCACAAACAATGCCTGGGACAGGTGGGCAGAAAAGCAAACACCCTAGGATGGCATGAGCAGTTCAGCTGAGAAGCCAGGAATCAAGACCGTTCCGCACAGCTCTCACCTCTGTTGCTTTGTAGTGTCTCCTCCTAATTCATCCATTTTCTCAAAATCTGGAGACTTGGGATTCTATAGGACCAAGCATTTCCAATGTCTGAATCTCCCTCTTAATGCGTGTTTTACTATAGACACGATTATATATGTCTTTTAATAAAAAGGAAAGATGAACTTTTAATTTCTTTGTTTAAAGTTTATTTTATTTTGAGAGCGAGAACATGAGTGGAGGAGGGGCGGAGAGAGTGGGAGAGAGAAAATCCCAAGGCGGCTACATGCTGTCAGTGCAGAGTCCAATGCAGGGCTCAAACTCATAAACTGTGAGATCACGATCTGAGCCAAAATACAGAGTCAGGTGCTTAACTGACTGAACCACCCAGGAGCGCCTAATTTTACTTCTTAAACTACTACTAAAAATAGAAATTAAATTCTGATCTTAGCCAGCCTGTGATCATAACACACAGGAAACCATTCTGTTTCATCTGGTATGCTTTTAGAGGTAGAAGCCAATACAAAGAAGCACAAAGCCCCAGAGGAAAGAGGTAAATGCACTCAGTTCTCCAAGAGAATAGATCGTAACAATTACTCTCACCTCAGGAAATTTATTTCAAACTGTCAATTTGCAGTTGGTACTTCCAACATTTCTAGAGTGCAAAAAGTTGTTTTCCCCCTTCATTCTTTTAGTCACTGTAAGACAGAAGGGGATACAGCTGTAACCATGAAGTCGAAGTCTAGAGCCCTTTCCTTGAGGCCAGCATTCTGCTACTTCAATGCTGTATTCCATTAATAGATGCACATTCCAGCACAAAGCACAGTGCCTGGACTAGAGCCCAGTTCTCCTGACTTCCAGCCTAGAGCCTTTTCAACAAGTTGTGCGAATGTGGAGGGGGCCTAGGTGGAGAGTGGGACTGACTTGTGTGTGACCCAAAACAGAAGAACGTGAAGTATCCCATGGCCATCACCTGCCCTCTCCCACCACCTGACACCCAAGGGTCTGGTCCAAGGGACTGGTCTTGATATATAAATGTGATAGATTTTGACTGAGATTCTGTGTATGTATATATTATAAATAACCATTTACTGAACTCTTTCCCAGTGGACTATGAAGTCACTCATAGCACATAGGTGCTTATTTATTTTTAAGTCTCTGTCATGCAGAATATAGCATGGCACATGAAAGGCACCAAAAAAACCCCAAAAAAATACTGGCTGGAATAAAGGAAGGAAGGAAGGAAGGATGGACAGACTGCAAAATTTGCCTCAAATGAAGGGTCTATTTCTAAAACTCAAACTGGGTGCCTGGGTGGCTCAGTCAGTTGAGTGTTTGACTTTGGCTTAGGTCATTATCTCACAGTTTGTGTGCTCAAGCCCCTCATTGGGCTCTGTGCTGAAGGCTCAGAGCCTGGAGCCTGCTTTGGATTCTGTGTCTCCCTCTCTGTCTCTCCCCCATTCACACGCTCTGTCTCTTTCTGAAAATAAATAAATAAAACAAAAAATAAAATAAAATATAAAACTCAAACAAAAAGTAAAAGCAAAGTAAATCTGTGGTATTTGAGGGACACAAAAAAACTTTGTCTGGGGCGTTTTCTGCATTCGCTCCTCCCCCGTTCCTCCTGTGCTATCTTTTTTGTGAAGTAACTTTTAAAAAGGAATACTATTAGATAACAAACAGGAAGAAAGGATAACAAAATGCTAATAAGGAACCATTGAAAAGGTGTTACATGAAAGCATGTAAAAAAGGAATGAAAATCCAAAAAAATTAAAAGTGCGGAATTGGTGATATAAAGAAAAAAAGTAACGAGCAGAAACTCCTTGAATAATTAAGTATTAACTGCTTCAAAACAGTGTACTAGTTGTACTATGCAGACTGTATCCTCAGAACATTTCACAGGGAGCAAAGCAGCACATGTGAAACCAAGGCACAAGAGAAAGGCCAGTCCTTATAAGGCTGGCATGATCATTAGTTCCCAAAACAAGGAAAGGAAGTTGCTGTATGAATGTTTCTCTAAGAAAAATTGAGAGATTCCCTAACTTTAAATTGTTGCCTGTGGATTATAAACAGTGATTCTTGGACTTACTTCGGAGCCAGACCATCTGGGAGTCATAGGACCTCTCTGACCCATTTGCAACGCATGCAGTCAACTAGCAGACAAGTGAAATGGAGCATGGGCCAAAGGTTTTCCTTTTTGAAGTTGGAGGTTCGGGTTGGGGGGGGGGGTTGATTTAAATTTCTTTTTCATTAACTCTCTTTTTCTCCTGCAAATTACAACAACAACAATAACAAAAAGACTAATGTGGGCACCTGGCTGTCTCAGTCAGGGGAGCATGTGACTCTTGACCTTAGGGTTGTGAACTCCAGTCCCATGTTGGGTGTAGAGATCACTTACAAATAAAAAAAGAATCTTAAAAACAACAACAACAACAACAGGGGTGCCTGGGTGGCTCAGTCAGTTCAACATCCAACTCCTGGTTTTGGCTCAGGTCATGATCTCACGGTCTGTGAGTTTGGGCCCTGTGTCGCGCTCTGCACAGACAGTGCGGAGCCTGCTTGGAATTCTCTCTCTCCCTCTCCCCCTCTGCTCCTCCTGTTCACATTCTCTGTCTGTCAAAATACATAAATAACCTTTTAAAAAAGACCAATGCTGCTACTCAACATTAGAACATCTCAGGTCATCTAGAGTTCCATAAGATTATGAGTGAGCATCGCTGGTTGGAAACAACCACCCAATGATTCCTTCATTCATTCAACGCCTATTTATTAAGCACCTAACATTAACCAGGTGCTGTGGATAGAACGGCAAACACAAGTCTCTTGTTTTGGGGACACTCTAATCTTACGGGAGGGGATAGGTAAGAAACAAATGGACAGAGAAGATAATATCTCTGAGACCATCTCCTGCCAACGACCTCTTCCCTCCTTATACTCCAGGCACAGTAGAAAACAGTGGCCTTTCTGCTGTCCCTAGACTATGGTTGAGATCAGGCTTGCCTCATCACCTTTACCCATGTTCTCCCCGATGGCTGCCCAGCTTTGCGCTCAGACTTCACATGGCTAGCATGTCACCTCTTCAAAAAGTTTCCCTGATCTTCCTGTGTGAAACAGGCCTCCCTTATTCATTGTTTTCCATTTTATTTTGTTTGTATCTCTCATCTGTTGAAACTCTGATCTTTCTGTGCTTATTCTTCTCATATTCAGTTTCCCTACTAGAATGCAAGACTCATGACACCATGGGTTTTCCCTGTTTTGTTCACTTGTATACCTCATGCATGTACAACAGTGCTGTTAGAAATGCCCATTTATGGGGAGCCTGGGTGGTTCAGTCAGTTAAGCATCAGATTCTCAGTTTCTGGTTAGGTCATGATCTCACAGTTCGTTCAATGGAGCCCAGCATCGGGCTCTGTGATGGCAGCATGGAGCCTGCTTGGGATTCTCTCTCTCATCCTCTGCCCCTCTCCCCTTCTCACACGCTGTCTCAAAATAAGGAAGTGGAGGGGCGCCTGGGTGGCTTAGTCGGTTAAGCGTCCGACTTTCCGACTTTCGCTTAGGTCATGATCTCACAGTTCGTTCAATGGAGCCCAGCATCGGGCTCTGTGATGGCAGCATGGAGCCTGCTTGGGATTCTCTCTCTCATCCTCTGCCCCCTCCCCTTCTCACACGCTGTCTCAAAATAAGTAAGTGGAAAGAAAGAAACAAAGAAACAACAAATGCCCAGTTATTCACATCCACATTAAAAGAGTATCTACAGTCAGAAGGCCTCGTCTATTATTTGCACTGTGGAAGCCAGTCTCTAGACATGACCCCTGATAAATGCACTCCTTGTATTTATACGTTGAATGTGGGCTGGCCCTGTGGCTCATCTTTGACCAGTAGAAAGCAGCAGAGGTGAAGCTGCCTGACATCTAAGTCTGTATCATAAGAAGCCTTATAGCTTCCCCTTAGCATCACCGAATACGTGCTCTGGAAGAAGTCAGCCAAGTAAAAAATCTCAGTATACGGAAATGGCCATGTTGTAAGGAAGCCCAAGCTGGCCATGTGGCAGGCCACACAGGGAGATAAAATGCTCATCTGGTTCCCACGTGTTCCGCCAGCCCAGCTGAAGCACCAGATGTTAGAGGTGCGCGTCTAGCTCAGCTGAGTCTTCAAATGACTCCAGCGCTGGGCACAATGTCACAGCGACTGCATGAGAGACCCCTAGTGAGAACCACTGAGCCCTGTTGACCCATCGTACCTTGGGAGGAACTATCAAATTATTGTTTTAAGATGCAAGCTTGGAGGCAGACATGCAGCAATATTAAGTACAAAATGCAGCCACCAAAGATGGCTCTAGACTCAACCATTGCTTTCTCCACAAACATTATAAACATGTAGGGTCCTTGGGCTCTCCCTCACACACACTCTCTGATAAGGTACGTGTCTCTGCCATTCTGTTACTGTCCTACCCCCTACAACCACCCAGCGGAAGTCAGGAAAGCTGCATCTTCATCCTCAGGGGATCACTGTCATCTTGGTCAAGTCCCTCAACCTTCTGAGACTCAGGCTCTTCTCTGAAAGATGACTGGAGATTTCATTTTAAAATTTTGTTTAGTGTGGCACAAGCAACACTTTCCCCCTCCTTCAAAAAGAAACTAATATGGAACACAAATACATCAAAAAGATGTAAGAGGAAGCAGTCTAGCAGAAGCAGGAGAGGCTGTGGATCTGAGTGGTGTTAAGTGGGAGGCTGGTGTCAGAAGACCTCCGTTCAAATGCCAGCTCCTCGACTCTCTAATTCAAAGAGCCCCACTTCCGCAGAACCTGGTCTGAAAACCACATATTGGATGGTCTCAGGGGCTTCCTTACTTCACGCATGAGCTGTAACATTAACCATACAGAAAACAGACATCTACTTTAAAACTTCGGGGTCGATTTTAAAGTATTAATCCTGTGGCCCTGTGTATTTTACTTTTATTACTTTTTTATTTGAGAGAGAGAGCATGCATGCCTGAGCCAGGGAAAAGGGCAGAGGGAGAATCTTAAGCAGGCTCCACACTCAGCACCGAGCCCAATGTGGGGCTCAGTCCCACAACCCTGGGATCATGACCTGGGCTGAAATCAAGAGTTGGACACTCAACCAACTGAGCTACCCTGGTTCCCCTGTGTATTTTAATTTTTAAAAAGAACATTGTACTGACTTTTTTTTTTTTCCTGCTTCTGCTTTCTCACAGAAACAGACTTAGACTCCTGTTTCCCAACTACCACCTGCCCCTACAACAGGAAACCCTTACCATCTTGTCCATTTCTCTCAACTTGGATGCTAAAGTTGGCTCACGCCTCCCCCCCCCATCCACCCCAGAGAGAGGAAGAAAGTATTTCAAATTTTCCCATTTGCAGTATAACTTGGCTTGGGAACTACTGGTTTAGAACCATTCTATTTGATTTTGATTTAATATTATTTTCAAAGACGTGCATGGTAGGAGATTCCATTTCTTATTAGAGATTGCCATTCCAATGTTTAATGACTGTACTCAGCAGGAAGTCTCCCTTCCTAAAGCTAAGGTCCTCTTCACATAGTGCTTCTCAACTTTCATTTTTTAAAATTTTTTTTTAAAGTTTATTTCTGAGAGAGAGACAGTGTGAGCAGGGGAGGGTCAGAGAGAAAGGGAGATACAGAATCAAAAGCCGGCTCCAGGCTCTGAGCTGGCAGTCAGCACAGAGCCCAAGGTGGGGCTGGAACTCACAAACCAGGATGACCTGAGCTGAAGTCAAATGCTTAACCGACTGAGCCACCCAGGTGCCCCTCAGCTTTCATTCTTAAACCTTTTTTTATATAAGTCTTAGACTCAAATTCTACAATGTCACCATCTGGCTCTCTTCTGAACTCTATCAGTGTTTTCCCATTCTTTCCTTTGAACATTGACCTTAAACTGAAACTGGGAACGTTCTGATGAGTGTTCATGAATTTCTTTGACTTATGACGCTGACACATGGAATATTATGCATAGTTTAGTTTTACAGTTTGTATCTTGGCAAGAGCATCAACAGCTTCTTCTTGTCAGACAGCAGGTACGAAACTATAGGCATGTGATGACTCTTTAGTGTACCTATATTGGCTAATAACTACATAGCCTGCCATTTGTTATCAATTAGGCAATTACTTGATGATACCTTGCACTATTATCTCCACTCAAATCTCTAAAGTCCTATTTGAACCCTGCCCCTGAGACTATGGACACAGTGTATCTGATCAATCTAATAAAGAGGCGTGTTTAATCAATTTTCCAGGCTGTTAAGTACAAGTCTTCTACCTCCTAAAAGGTGATGGATAAGGCATTTTCTAGTGGACCTGATGAAGGAACTGGAAAAAGTAACAGCTAGAACTCTTCTTTGATACTAGAAACAAATTTGGTTCTCAGAGGCTAGGAGGAAGAAAAGTAAGGGGTCTGTTATTGGACCAAAATGAAAGAGCCCCCTAATATATATTTTAGGCATCATCTTAGGTCTCTATTTCATCAGACTACGTGAAATTTCCCCTCTTGTTTGCTGCTGCTGCCTTTAAATGCCACATTCCATTTTATTGTATTACAGCCCTAGGAGTAAACAAATTAGGAAGCTGTTTGACAACATCTTTTAAACCCAGGCAAACATCACTAATATAATAATTATAATAATAGTAATAGCATCTACTTGCTCCTTTGTAATTCCTCCCCATTCTGGGGAAGGATTATCTGCTATTTTCTCCACCTGCCCCTACACTCATCCCCCTCCCTTCCTTTCTCACTTAAGACCACACTATTTTCAGTCTTCATGCTACATATTACAGAACAAGTTTGAGGACACTCAAGTGCTCATTCATTGAGCTGTAAGCCCATGCTAAGGACGCTTTCAACACTTGCTCTTATTGGTGCATCAAAAGAGGCCTAGCCAAGGTTTCTTAAATGGTTAAACAATAACTACCACCTGACCAGCAATTCCACTCCTAGATACATGCCCAAAAGAACTGAAAGCAGGGGCTCAAACAGGTATTTGTGCAATGTTCACAACAGTATTACTTACAAGAGCCAAAAGGTAGAAGCAGCCCAAGTGTCCATTAAGAGGTCAACGCATACACAAATGTGGAGTATACACACACTTGATGTATATAGTGATACAAGCCAAACATAGCAGGAAAAATATCACATGACTGTACTTACATCAAGTATACAGAACAGACAAAGTCAAAGACATACAAAGAGGCAGAGAGATTACCAGGGACAGGGAGGAAGGGAGGAAACCTTACTGCTGAAGGGATACAGAGTTGATATTGGATAGGACAAAAAGTTTTGGGCAGAGACAGTGCTAACTGTTACACAGACTGTGAGTATAATTAATGTAACTGAATTATACACTGGCCAATGGCTAAAATGATGAATATTACGGATATTTTACTGCAATAAAATACTACTGCCCACTACTGAGCTGTAGTGGGCACTGTTAGGAAGGCACCTGAGATTTAGGGAGAGTCACTACCCAGAGTTCAGGATGGTGATAACCTCCTATATTTCAGGCCCACACCTGTCATGAGTAGGAGACGTGGCTAGAGAAGGGACCTAGAGGTTGAAGGTGTAATGTCCCCAGGAAAAGCCAGGAACGGGCACCTAAGAGAGCTAGCAAGCCTTCTGGTCACTCAAAGCCTTCCCTACCACATCCAGCTAGGCTTCCACAGGGGTCAATTGTGAAAAGCACAACCCCACCAAATAGAGGAGAAAGAGAGAAAGAGAGGAAACCTACAGGCTCACTCTCATGGAATTTACAGAAACATTTTTACTTTTTTTTTCAAGTGTCACGAGAATCAATTTTGGAGCAAGCAGGCTACAAAAAGATGCTTTTGTTCCCTCAGTCTAACCACGCAGCTAGCAAATAAAAAGGAAAAAAAAATAAATCTTTGGAAAGGCCGTGATTCCCCCAAATGTGTGCAGTTACCTAAAAGGGTGGGTGTTTTCTTTGACACACGCCCTATATACACACAGATACATACATATACGTAAACACTATGATTCTGTGGTCTTTGTCATTATTCTCAAATCTCAAATTAATTTTAACAGAAAAAGGAAGATCTTGGAGCCCCAGACAGCAGACAGTTAGTCATTTTTCCCCAGCCATGTCATGAGCTATTGTTGCCACTTGTAATTGTTGTAAAGTCAATTTTGGGCTTCCAACAATGAGGTTTTATACTCCTCTTATTCTCAATGACTCTGTAGCCACTTAGAAAATCGCCAACACGTACTTTACTTGATGTAATAAGGGAATGTTTAGAAGGATGTTTGGCACCTGGAAACTCTCAAAAATATGTTAAAATGGATGTTTTTCTTTTTTAATTAAAAAAAAAGTTTATTTATTGCTGGGGGCGAGGAGCAGAGAGAAAGAGAGACACAATCCATAGCAGGCTCCAGGCCCTGAGCTGTCCACGCGGGGCTCAAACCTACACACTGTGAGATCGCGCCCTGAGCCAAAGTTAAGATGTTTAACCAACTGAGTCACCCAGGCGCCCATGGATGATGTTTCAAATGCAAACCTTCAGACAGACTCAGCAAGTCAAAACCTCACCAAAAACCAGGAAGAAGAAGCATTCCTCTTACAGGTGGGGGGCACAGTCGATGCTAAGTTGCTAATGGGATGTTGATGAACGCTCTCCCTGCGCCCACCACCCCCACCACTCCCAGAACGGGGAAGGGTTAACCGGACAACCACCGGGAGACAACCACGACTCGCTACTTTTGTCACCGAACTGACGTACTGTTGGAGCCCCGAAGGAGCAGTCCCCCTTGAGGCAACATCCTGTTTGAATAATTTAGGCCGGGACACAGCGCAGCCCACACCGCGCATCTGGGAGAGCGAGCGCCTGGCTCAGCCGGCCGCCCGTTTTTAAACCTCCCCGGTTAGGGCTGGGGAGTGGGGAGAGAGAAGCCCAACTTACCGGGGAGACTATAGATACGGAGCCTAGTTAGGCAACTGTTTCACCTGCGGAGCCACTGAGCTTCCGCCCCCAGCCAGACTAGTTCAACAGGTTTGCAGGCGCTCTGAGGCCCGGCCTCGCGGGTTGGGGCAGGAGGCTGTCACTTGGCCTCTGCCTGCCCCTTCCCGCCCCGGCCCGCC
>NW_027530640.1:513845-540415 GCF_008692635.1 Crocuta crocuta
GTCTGAGGGTGCCCTCCCCACGCGGCCCCGATGACCGAACTACAGCAAGATGTGGACGACGCGAAGCCTGCCAAAGTGCTCGCGAAGAGAGAGAGCAAAGTTGGCTCAGCCCAGTAAGTAGTGTCCGGCCCCGGCGGCCGAGAGCGCGCTGCCCAAACTTATGTGCCGGGGACGGGCTTGGCGTGGCACTGGACCGTGGACGGACAGCCCCGTGGCTTGAACTCTTTCGGGAGCGCCCGGGCTCTTTTTCTCTCCGATGCTGTAGTGCAGAACAGGGCACAGCAGCGTTTCAGGAAGGTCCTGCAGCTTGCAGTCTGGTGGGCATGTGAATGATTGGAGCGAAAGCACAGTTGGCGTGGTGTCTGCCCCAAGGGAGGTCTGGGGCATTCAGATCTCTAAGTCAGGTCAAGGAACAGCGCTGACATTTCTTTCTGTCGCCTTACATCTTAGTGACGTGTATGACGATGAAGCTGCCTCGTAGATGTCATCCGGTCGTTACTTTCACAGCGTTGTGTATTTTGTCACTTGATCCAGAACTAAAGGGTTTCTTTTTCCCCCCACGCTCTTCACTGTTTCTGTTTAAGAGAGAGGAAAAGTAGTAGAAAACATGAAATATACTTTACCTTTCCCTTCAAAGACTGTCTGCCTTTGCTTGGGAACTTGACACAAACTTGTTACATACTTTTTTTTTTTTAATTGGACAGAGAGAGGGTGTAGGAAGGGGTTGGGGGAGAAAACATTTCAAATATCCGGTTATGACTATATCCTCTTAAAAGATTCATGTTCATAATAGGATTGGCACATCATTAGACCTGCAAACTCTGTCTTCCCCTGTACTACTGTTTTTAAGATCCAGAAGTATTATTTCCATGATTGTTATTCCCAGACATTCTTGTTTCCAAGCGGAAAAGAATCCATATTTGCTTATTTTCTGTATCACTGTCACTTCAACCGGTACTAAGATAAATACATAAATAACCTGTTAAATAAGCCCCTTTTTTTTGTTTGTTTTTGGTACCAGCCTGTTGGGGGTACCTAAAAAATAGTTAAAATTCAGTCCCATTATTTCAACATTTACTCAATTTTTATGACATGGCATGGTTCCAAATAAAGACTTGTGTTTATCAAAGCATATTCCATCTGCGTATCAGAGTTTGGGCTGAAGTTTTGGAAGAAAATTAGCTTTTATTAGCTGCTTTGATTTGTTGTCTCAAAGGCTTTGGTCATAATCTCTCACAGTGTCTGCTTTCCTTGGCTACCCTTTCTTCCCTTCAGCTTTGTCAAGTTCAGTCGATATTCTTTCCCCTTTAAATAATAGATAAAAAAACAATTGAGGGGAGAAATGCCGTGGGGATAACCCTCACAGAAAGGTTTTGTTTTCTCTCCCCAAAATAAAGTCCTAACTCTGTTCTAATAATTCAATGCCAAGAAAGAGACAAAGTAGCAAAGGACATCTATTTCGTTTGCAATTAACCATTCTTTTATAGGCTTCTCTTAAAAAGAGGTATTGTGGCATTCTTACTAGCATTTCATCTAGGTGACAGGAGTGCTATGTGACTAGACACCTAGACCGTAAACTCCTAGTCCAGAGGTCAGCCCCAGACAGTGTTAACAGTTCCACTTACACAAAGCAGAATGACTCAAGTCCATCCCCAGCTGCTAAGGCTTTACATCTCCATCTTCCCAATAGTCAACTCAGCTGAGGAGAGTGTGTAATAGATTGAGAAAGCCTGTTACCTGTTCAGATGAATTCCATTGACTTCAAATTCTTCAGAAGTTGGGGAAATAATTTTATAGAAGATAAACACAACCACCTTGAGGCAGAAGGCCCCAAACAGCCACAACTTCATCTGGAACAGCAAATTGCACAAATTCATTTCAGTTCAACAAATACAGGAACACATACTATTGGCTCCATCATGGCTGGGAATGCAAGAATGAGGGTGATGGGGAAGCCAAGAGCCGCGTTGAGGGAAGCCACATATATACATATATTACTGAGGTTCAGAGGGCGTCGTTGGAGGCTGTGGCTACATTAAACACAAACATGATACTACTATAAAGTTTGGCCTATAACTGAATCTTGTCCACGGTTAAGGATGTTTACCTGTCCGACAGTTTTGGTTAAGTTTTTCTTGGTTTATGGAGGTTTTTTGTTTGTTTTTCTCTATAAAGTGGTAGTTTCAAGGCCTGCTGAAGTCCCTTCTGAATCAATTATAGACGAGACACTCTCTGCTTCCTGAGCTTTTGAACTCTTGTTTTGGTACCAGAATAAGAGTATTGTTAAGATGGAGGTAGATACGTTATCAGCGATATATACGGTGTGATCATTCCACGTTTGAAATCATTTGAGTAGCAAAATTTTGACACGTAGGCTCAGTCTTCTTTGTTATGAACTTTGTAACTTAGAAAAATTATCACAAAGTTCAGAGTCGTTGGAATCTGGGTGTCCTGATGGACATTTGCTTCTCAAGAGAATTAGAATGGCTTGCTCTCGGGGCACTTCGGTGGCTCCACTGGTTAAGCATCCATCTTCGGCTCTGGTCATGATCTCAAGGTTCGTGAATTTGAGCCCCATGTCGGGCTCTGTGATGACTGCTTCAGATGCTCTGTCTGCACCTCTCCCGCCTCCCAACTCTCCTGTGTTCTCTCGCTCTCAGATTAAAAAAAAAAAAAAAAAAGACTTCTCTTTCCACATAGGCTTCATCACCTAGAACTACTACTACTTAGTAATAGGCTACTTAGGAATAGCAGGTATTTATTGAAAACACTTGCTGTCTAACAGGCCTCATGCTCAACACTCGGCATTCATTTTCATACAGAATGAGACAGGTGCTGTCCTTATCTCTACTCTCCACAAAAGAACATGGAGGCTCTGAGAAGTTAAGCAACTAGGCAGAGACCCAGTTAATGGAGAACAGATCAAATTCAAGTCCAGGGCTGCTAACTCTGGAGCCCGAACTTGAATACTGCTCTACTTCTACTCTAGAATCTGATGACCACCCTGACCTCATCTCCTCTGCCAGGAATTTAAGTACACTGGAGTCCATGTAGATCATGTCAACTTCATTCCTCATACTACTAGCATGCCTGCTTTGTACAGCCAAACAAGCCTAGTGACTAGTCACTCTGGACTTAGGAGGTGATGATGCAGAAGAATAAGGAACAGCTGTGCCAAATGGACTGCTGGATAAAGTTAGCTTCTTTTTTTCCTTCTCATCTCTATTCCTTTGCTCAAGCAGTTGCCTCTGTTCTTTGTCTCAATATACTTGTACTAGTCACTCAAGATTTGCTTCCTTTAAAGTCTGTCCTTACCACTGGCCATACTTAGCTCTTCCTTACTCATGCTCACCTTGCCTATCTGTGATCAACCCCATAGAACTTAGCTGCTGCTATTTTTGCTGTTAATTAACAGTTAACATTTATTGAACATGCATTATGTACACAGTACTATTTAAAGTTGTTAACAGATAGTAGCTCACACACTAGTCCCATATATATTAGTGAACCTTAAATAAATTGCAAACTCTGATCACATTTTTTCTTCCTGACTTTCTCAGAGATCCCCACAAATAATCACTTTCGATAACCATCTGTTAGCTAGGGAGGCTGAGACCCCACACCCCTCATTAAGGTATATAATATACTTATAACTGACATTCAGCTTGACTATCTCAGGGGAAATTTTACTCTTTTAAAGTTTCTTAATCACATTTTCTATCAATAGCAGTTAGAATGTTTAGGTGCATTGATTCATCTTTGTGTTAGCAGTGAGGCTGCAGATTTACTCATTACCAAAATGCATATTTGATTTAAAAATACCCCCTTTCTGAGGCACCTAGGTGGATCAGTCAGTTGAGCATCTTGCTTCAGCTCAGGTCATGATCTTGGGGTTCATGGATTCCAGCCCTGCATTGGGCTCTGCACTGACAGTACAGAGCCTGCTTACTATTCTCTTTTTCACTCTTCCCCTGCCCCTCCCCTGCTCATGCTTTCTCTCTCTCTCAAAATAAACTTAAAAAAAAAAATAACGTCTTTATTACCAAGAATTGGTAATTTAGCTGCGTATTTCCTTTTGAGACCCTAGTTTCCTTCCTGTTGGTACTTTTTTCATTCTGAATGTTATGGTCCCGATATACGGACATTTCTAACATACCTAACATTTTTGACACATATTTTCTGAGATACACTTTTATTTCTTAAAGTCTCTTGTAGATCTCATTTATTAAAGGCTAAACTTTTCTTTTTTTAATGTTTATATCTGAGAGAGGGGGCGCGATCAGGGAAGGGGCAGAGAGAGACACACACACACAGAATCCAAAGCAGGCTCCAGGCTCTGAGCTGTCAGCACAGAGCCCAATGCTGGCTCGAACTCATAAACCGCAAGATTATCATGCAAGCCAAAGTAGGATGCTTAACAGACCGAGCCACCCAAGTGCCCCTCAATGGCTAAGTTATTTTCAGTGAATTACAAAAACTGTCTAAAACGACTGATATATTCTGGGCAAAAGTTCTCTTGATACATATTTCAAATGATGAATTACATGACAAGTAACATTTGTAATGCAATTTTAATTTTTAGCATTTAAACTCATTGGGACATAAGAATTTTAGAAATTTGTTCAGCTCCATTCATATGGAGAAACAGAGGGTGTATGTGGACAGTATAAACATTTACCTTAAAAGGAAATTCCCATTAGCAAGAAGTAATAATGATTTTAGGGATGTATTTGACATTAGTGAATTCAGGTAAACATAAGTGACCTGTGGTGAAAGTATTTATCTTACAAACAAAATAAGGGTTGAAGTTGGGAACTGATCTTGCATTGGAAGCAATAGGAGCAAAGAAAAATAATGTTTGAATGTAGCTGGATTTCTTAGTGCTTGCTTAATTCCAAACTTAGAAAGTACCCATTTAGAAAGAGAATCTCCAGGGGCTCCTTGGGTGGCTCAGTCAGTTAAGCCTCCATCTCTTAATTTCAGCTCAGGTTGTGATCTCATGGGTTCCTGAGATTTAGCCCCATGTCAGGTTTCATGCTGACAGGGCAGAGCCTGCTTGGGATTCTGTCTCCCTCTCTCTCTCTCTGCCCCTCCCCTGCTCATTCACTCCCTCCCTCTCTCTCTGTCTCTCAAAATAAATAAACTTAAAAAAGAGAACCTCTATATTATATATTACCTATTTTTCCATATGTGTACACAATTTTTAAAAAATTTTTTTAATGTTTATTTTTGATAGCGTGTGTGTCGGTGAGGGGCAGAGTTGGAGGGAGACAGAAGCTGAAGCAGACTCCGGGCTCCAAACCATCAGCACAGAACCTGACATGAGGCTTGAACCTACAAACCATGAGATCATGACCTGAGCCCAAGTCAGACACCTAACTGACTGATCCACCCAGGCACTCCTTTTTTTTTTTTTTTAATATTTATTTATTTTTGAGAGAGAGAAAGAGACAGGAAGAGAGTGAGCTGGGGAGCTGCAGAAAGAGGCAGACACAGAATCTGAAGTAGACTCCAGGCTAAGCTATGCGCACAGAGCCCGACGCGGGACTTGAACTCACAGACTGTGAGATCATGACCTGAGCTGAAGTCAGATGCTTAACCGACTGAGTCATCCAGGTGCCCCCACAATTTTTTAAAATCTCATTTCCAGGTCCCCAGTTCTGACAGGTTACCTGGTATACTTTTTAATACAAGCTTTGGAATAGGAAGAAAGAATTGTAACATTAGAAACTATTAAAATTTTATGAAAGTTCTTGTCTAAAATGTTTTTGAAAAGAAATGTAGTGAATCAAATCAGTCCTATGGCTAGAGGTTACTATCACAGGAAATTGCTGATTTATCAAGGCAGTTCCTAAAGATGTTAAGAACTCAGGCCCTAGGGGCACCTGGCTGGGTCGGTCATTGAAGCATGCAACTCTTGATCTTGGAGTCATGAGTTAGAGACCCATGTTGAGTGTAGAGATTATGTATATAAATTTTTAAAAATTAAAAAAAAAAAGTAGGCTCTAGGAAACTAGGATTTGACATCTGACCTTTCTGCCTCCTGGAAGTAGGATTCTGGCCAGTTAGTGAACACACTTTCATCATCTGTAAAGGGGAATATTTAAGTCACCTGCTTCATAGATGCTTGCCGTCAAGTGTAAATGGGAAGTATAAAAAAATTCACTTCAGCTAGTGTCTGATGTTGTTAGCTCTCAATAACCCTAGCTATGTCAGTCTTTCCCATTGAAGGTCTGGGACCTGTTGTGGAGGTGGGTGGAAGGATTACATTAAAGATAATTAGTCAAAATTACACAGTCCTGACTCTGACAGTAGCATGCCCAAGTGTTCTATTTTTTTTTTTTTAATATTTATTTACTTTTGAGACAGACAGACAGACAGTGCTAGCAGAGGAGGGACACAGAGAGAGGGAGACCGAGAATCTGAAACAAGCTCCATGCTATCAGCGCAAAGCCTGGTGTAGGGCTGGAACTCATGAGTCATGAAATCATAACCTGAGCCGAAGTCAGAGACAACAGACTGAGCCATCCGGGCACCCCTGCCCCTGCGTTCTATTAAGTGAGCCTCTGTTGCGTTAGCTAGACCTTGAGGACCCTGGGAGCAGCACATGAGCCATCCGTGAAACCAACATGGCACCTTGGTTTTTACTTTATACTAAAAACATCTCATACTAGAACTGTTGAGTGACCTACCAGCTTATTTAAATATTGCTTCCTGGGGAGCCTGAGTGGCTCTGTCACTTAAGTGTCCAACTTCGGCTCGGGTCATGATCTCGAGGCTCATTGGTTCAAGCTCCGCATCAGGCTCTGTACTGACAGCTCAGAGCCTGGAGGCTGCTTCACATTCTGCATCTCCCTCTCTGCCCCTCCCCTACTCACACTCTGTCTCTCCTTCACAAAAAAAAAAAAAAAAAAAAAATTGCTTACTGCTCTGGTGTTTTCCCATCTATTGTCCAGTACTTTTATCTACAAGCCATTGATTTTCAACATCCTGCTTCCTGGCACTGAGCTTTTAACTCGTGGCTCCTCATCTTGACACTGTTCATTGTTTTCCATTTGTTAAATTCCAAAAGAACTCTCCTTCACCATCTTCGTAAGGCTTTAAATGCTCAGCTCTAGTTTGACACATTTTCAAATGGCGTAAAGGTCCTCGAGAGAAACTCTGCCACAGCCATCTCAATGACTGCTCCTTTTCCTTAAAGAGTGCGGGGGAGGGGCGCCTGGGTGGCTGATTCAGTTGAGTGTCCAACTCTTGATTTCAGCTCAAGTCATGATCCCACGGTTGTGGGTTTGAGCCCCTTGTCAGGCTCTGCACTGAGCTTAAGATTCTGTGTCTCTCTCCCTCTGCCCCCTCTGCTGTTGACGAACTTTCTCTCTAATTTTTAAAAAACTTTTTTAAAGCAAAGAGGGAGCTTTATCTAAAATTGAATTACTCATAGAAAGGAAGTGGAAGCAACTTAACTGCATTCTCTAAGGTAAAGTAGTTTGTGTGTTATTGTCGATCACTTCATATGTGTCAGGTTCCCACGTTCATAATGGGACATGTTGTCTCAAGAGACAGATTATACTTAACAGGCTGATATATTTTCCATCTCATAAAATTTACTTATTTCCACTGTACACTTCAGTGAGTTTACTAAGTGGTACACTATTGTTAAACCAGGTTTTTCAACATTTTCCCACACCCCACCCCAAAGATTGCTCACCCACTTTTATATTTTATCCCCATTCCCACCTTGCTCCAGGTAACCATTTGTCTACTTTCTGCTTCTATAAATTTGCCTTTTCTGGACATTTCATAGAACCAGAATCATATAATATGTGGACTCTTGTATCTGCCTTCTTTCACTTAGCCTTGGATTTTAGAGGTCCGTTTGTAAGTAGTGAATGTCAGTAGTTCAGTCCTTTTTATCGTGAATACATCACATTATGTCCATCTGTTGGCTTGTTCATGAACATTTAGGTGGTCTCCAGTTGGTTATCATGAATGATGCTATGAATGTTTGTATGCTTGTCTTTGTGTGGACATATGCTATTATCTCTCTTTAATTATATACCTAGAAGTGGAATTTCTGAGTCATAGTGTAAATCTGTGTTCAACTTTTGAAGAACTGGCAACATTTCTCAAAGCAGCCATACTACATTATGTTTCTATCAGCAGCATGTGAGGGCCAGTGGTATAGCCTGAAGAGATGCTTTCACAATCCAAGAAAACAAGACTATAAGCACTTTAAATTATTTTTTTAGCGGCACCTGGGTGGCTCAGTCGGTTGGGCGTCTGACTTCGGCTCAGGTCATGATCTCTCAGCTTGTGGGTTCGAACCCCGCATCGGGCTCTGTGCTGACAGCTAGCTCAGAGCCTGGAGCCTGCTTTGGATTCTGTGTCTCCCGCTCTCTCTGACCCTCCCCAGCTCACACTGTCTCTCTCTCTCTCTCTCTCTCAGAAATTTAAAAAATAAAAAATAACTTTTTTAATGTTTATTTTTTTGAGAGAGAGAGAGACAGTCCTAGCCAGGGAGGGACAAAGACAGAGAGGCTCCAGGCTCCAAAACAGGCTCCAGGCTCTGAGCTGTCAGCACAGAGTCTGACGCGGAGCTCGAACTCATGAACTGTGAGATCATGACCTGAGCTGAAGGAGGACACTTAACCAGCTGAGCCACCCTGGCGCCCCAGGACTGTAAGCACTTTAAATGCAGATCAGTACCTTACACTTGAGAACATAATGAATATTTGTTGACTGTTGAGTAGGTGACAGTCATACTTAGAATTTTGAAAACTTCCCTGAAGTGCAGTGTTACCGGAGATGTTAACAGATGTCACAATGTTAACAAAGGCTGGCATGCTTGGGTCATTTTTTACAACTTCTTAAAATTTTGCTTGTGACACTTATCGCTATTTTATTTTTTTTTTATGACAGTAATACAAAGAAGAAACTAAGAAATTGGACCATAATCTCCCCTATCTGTGTTGACATATTTTAAAGCAATATGTGTATAAGGTTAGAAAAATAAAACCGTGTAGCCTCTGCTTGAGATGAAAAGTGAGAGCCTTCTTCCTGTCTTCCATATTACATTTCCTTGTCTCAGAGGTAACCGCTTGCTGAGATTTTTGTTGTGTTCTGCTGTTGTCATTTAAGGCCAGAATGCAATTTTTTATAAGTTTGGTTTGTTTGATAATACCCGTCTCCCAAAACGCACGTTAGAAGGTTGGACTTGGTGAAAGGAAGCACTTGGGGAGTGTGGTCATACAGTATTTGGGCTGCACAGCATAGGAGAGCTCAGCAAATGGCAAACAGTGTTCTCGTAAAGCACTGGTTTCTCAAATCTCTTTGCAGGATAGTTATCTACCAGTAAAGTGGCCTATTCGGTTTTAGCGTTGAAGGGTAAATGAATCCATCAGAACACAAGTTTTTTAAGTGGACCTGAAGAAAGTGGACCCGTGGTATTAGACTGTTATCTGACTAAGCCATTCTCATGTTACTGATTCAGTCTTTTTTAAATTAAAAAAATACTGTTTAACGTATGTTTATTTTTGAAGGAGAAAGAGACAGAGCGTGAGCGGGGGAGGGGCAGAGAGAGAAGGAGACACAGAATCCGAAATGGACTCCGGGCTCTGAGCTGTCAGCACAGAGCCCATCACGGGCCTCGAACTCCCCAGCCGTGAGATCATGACCTGAGCCGAACTCGGACACTTGACTGACCGAAACACCCAGGCGCCCCGATTCAGGGTCTTATCTCTTTGTTCCCCTCTCCTGAATGGATGATGCTAGCGAGGCCCCTGATCGGATGAGGTAGCAGTACTGGTAGTATTAGCAGGTAGGTTATATTGCCACCTCATCCGATCAGGGGCCTGTCTAGGACCAGATGAACATGAACACGTAGACAGAGGTCACAGTCAGTGATGAGACGTGTTTAAAAAAGAAGAAATCCAAGCGGTGAAGTGGAAATTTGAAGGTGGAGACCATGAGTAAGGAGATGGAAAGAGAAGGAAAAAAATGGAGACAGAAAAAAATACGGAGTTACATTGAAAAGAGAAAGAGAAAATGTTAATTTGCCATTAATGTGTGTGATCGTCCCCTTTTTGTCCTGGCCACCCCTCTCCTCTTCCTTCCAAACACTGCTCTGTGTCCCATTGGTGAAGTCTCCAGCACTGACATGGGTACCAGACATACCTCTTCTCCACTCATGGAGATGCTGATCTGTATATAAATATTGGTGGGTTTTTTTTTTTTTAAGTCTTTACATATCAGATTTATGTTTATATTCACATTTGTTACCTTCTAGATTTTTCCAATTATGCCTTCTGTCTGTGCGGAGATTTAAAAATGTGAAGAACCTTTGAAACAGACTTAATTTGTCTTTTACTGTTAATAGTGAGGATTATCATCTGAAAACCATGATCTTGTGATCCTACAAGTTATTTTGAAATCCCTAGTGTGTAGTGCTAAGCGTGTTTTGTGAATTAAATTGCTGTATATTAGCAGTGATGAAGAACTAATTCATCATGACAGCCTTTATCATCACTATTGTTTCTATAATTCTCTGGAAAACAGCACCTCATTAGAGCCTAACAACTTAAATACTGCCCTGGATGTGTTAAATCACATATAATGGGTTTTTTTGAGATCCTATAGGAACTATCAAGAATATTTTTCTTGCCAGGGCACCTGAGTGGCTCAGTCAGTTAAGCTTCCAACTTGAGCTCAGGTCGTAATCTCATATTTGTGGGTTCGAGCTGCACGTCGGGCTCTGTGCTGACAGCTCACAGCCTGGAGCCTGCTTCAGATTCTGTGTCTCTTTCTGTCTCTGCCCCTCCCCTGCTCATGCTCTGCCTCTCTTTTTCAAAAATAAAGTAAAAATTTTTTTAAATTAAAGAATATTTTCCTTTCCTGATAAAGTTCTGTAATATATGAAGTTGGACTAGTTTTGACACCAAATTGGTAGATGTCTACTCTTGTCCTTGTTTTGATCAGAATCTTTGCTGGAAATTTTACAAGGAATCGCAGCACCTTGGCTGAAATCAGATATTAAAATCACAAAACATCAGACCTTTCATCAGTCCCTGAGAGGAGCTAATAGTAAATGGCCTATGAGCTAGGAGAAAGGCAATATTTAACAACTGATAATGACCAGAGAGATTTGCTTCTGTTGTAAACTGACATTGACTAAGTAGTTCTGTGTGTCGGGCACCACCCTGAGTGCCACGGCAATCATCAAGATGAAGAACACAAGGTCTTTGCCCTTAAGGAAAATAAGAGTTAAGAAAAGCAATATTTTGGGGCGCCTGGGTGGCTTAGTCGGTTAAGCATCCGACTTTCGCTTAGGTCATGATCTCGGGGTTCGTGGGTTCGAGCCCCGCGTCGGGCTCTGTGCTGACTGCCAGCTCGGAGCCTGGAGCCTGTTTCAGTCTGTGACTCCCTCTCTCTCTGACCCTCCCCTGCTCACGCTGTCTCTCTCTCTCTCTCTCTCCTAGAAATAAATAAAAAAAAATATTAAAAAAAAAGCAATATTTTGAGGTTTGATCTTTTTTCAAAGAAGAAACAAGGTAGCTTGTTTCTTGTAGCTTCAGAAAATCTATCAAAGCTTACATGAGGTGAGGTACTACCATTATTATGTGCTAGACACCATTTAGAGTGCTTTCACATATGACTTCGGTACAATTATATTTTATGCATACTGGACACAAAATGACTTGCCGAAGATCATAACAGCTGTTGAAGCCAAAATTCAGATGCACCGTCTAATCTGAAACAGCTCCCTAAAATAATCAATTATACAACCTCACTAGATTTAGGGTGAGCAAAGATACAAAAGGCAGAGTGCCTTCCATTAAGTGTCTATGCATCCCTGAGTCCTCATTTTTTTTTTTTTAATTTTTTTAATGTTTATCTTAGAGAGCTAGACAGGGACAGACCACAAGCAGGGGAGAGGCAGAAAGAGAGGGAGACATAGAATCCGAAGCAGGCCCCAGGCTCTGAGCTGTCAGCATAGAGCCCAACACGGGGCTCAGTCCCACCAACGGTGAGATCATGACCTGAAGAGAAGTCTGACAATTAACTGACAGAGCCACCCTGGCACCCCAGGTCTCTTAATTTTAATAGGTTTGTCTTCTCAACTGTGAATCCAAGATTCATTTTCATTCAACAGTTCTAACATTGAAAGGATTTCTGATGTTCTGGAGAGAACAGAGTAGAGGGAGCATCTTTAGCCCTCTGTTGAGCACGGGGACTGCCTCTGTGTATTGGCAGACACAGGTAGCCCTCTCTGGCTCCTTTTGCATTCATCTTTGCTCAGACCTGGCCACAGGAAACAATATCATTGCTATTGCAGCTTTATGGTGTGATTTGCATGGCAGTCATTCATAGATTCCAGTTTTTATTAAACATTCTTTAAAGTTTATTTATTTTGAGAGGCAAGGAGCATACACATGCATACCCGGGGATGAGCAGAGAGAGAGGAAGAGAATCCCAACCAGGCTCTGCGCTGTCAGCCAAGAGTGTGAAGCTGGTCTCGATCTCACGAATCACAAGATCATGACCTCAAGTTGAGATCATAAAAAAAAAAAAAAAAGACACTTAACCAACTGAGCCACTCAGGCACCACCCTCCCCCCCAAACACACCAGTTTTTAAAACCATGGTTGGATTCTTCTTTGCATAAGCACAGAATGTTTCTCTAAAGTAATGTGACTGCTTTGTTTTAAAAACATGTGAATGTGGTCTCTTTAAAAGTAGTCACCAAAGGAACCCAAGAACTTTTCCAAAAATGCTGCACTTGCACAAAATCTTTTTGAAACGATGTTTGCAGAGTTACTTTCAAAGCCTGGAGCCCATTCTTTGAATAGTCATAAGGTTGGCAAATCCTAGTCCTTTGAGAATGAATTCAATTTTTGAAAACATCCTAAAGCCAAATGTGATAAATAGGTGGATAAGAATAATTTAAATACCTTTAAACCATTCTTGGATAGGATCATTTTTGATCCAAAAACAAGATGTGACTATAAAATAATAAGACTGAGTTGCTAGTTTTATTTACAAACCGGTTTATACTTTCAAATTCAGGTTATTACTTTGTAACCTTTACATGAAAACAGTAAAGTGTTAAAATTATTTTTCTGCCCCCAAATCGTTCTTCATTGTTTGTAATATACTCAGGTAGGTTTTGGCCAAATCATAAGCTTTAAAAATAAACTGAGTATGCAAATGTAACCTGTAATATCTTTACATTGAAGTGTATTTCCAATGCTTTAGGGAAAACAGTTTTTGAAACTTAAGTTCAGATGGTGAAGTAAGTGAGGTTCAGCCATCACAATCTTGTATTATCTTCTACTTCATTATACATTAAAGGAATTTGTATGCCAATTACATATTTTAGGCCCTCTCCCAATATCAAAGATTTATACCAAATGGACTTTTTTCACATATGCAAGGCATCACTCCTGACTTTTTCACATGATGGCTATCAATTAGCAGCATGTAGCTTTCCATGTTTGTTCAAGTGTCACCTGTTAGTTAATACTTGTGAGCTGATTGATCTACTACCAGGTAAGTACTAGAAGCCTTCTTTTTTTTGTTTTTAACTATTTTATTTTGAGGGAGAGAGTGAGCAGAGGAGGGTCAGAGAGAGAGAGGGAGACACAAAATGTGAAGCAGGATCCAGGACAGAGTCCGACCCGGGGCTCGAACCCACAGACTGTGAGATCATGACCTGAGCCGAAGTCGGACGCTTAACCAACTGAGCCACCCCGGTGCCTCTTTTTTTTTTGTTGTTTTTGTTTTTGTTTTTTTTTACTTCTTAAAAAAAATTTTTTTTCTACAAATCTTTTTAAAGACCAGCATATTTTCCTATTCCCAATTTGTGGTCCAAATGGATTTATTAGCATAGCCCTTTTTATCTGAGATCTGATTTTTAATGTTACACGTTTGGTAATTTGTATGTGCTGTGTCTCTGCTCTTCCATAATCTACTGGAATTCAACAAGCATTTCCCCAGTGCTTATTCTCTTCTTGGAATATAAGGTAAATGACACGTGTGCATTGCCCTTAGGAGCTTCCTGTCTGGGGAGAAGAGGGTAGGATATGGGTGCACGCACACAGTTAATACCAAGAGATAAAAATCCCAGAGTAGTTAACAGTTACTCATGGGAAGAGAGATGTAGGCAATTGGTTTTTGCTGCAGGGAGCTGAGGTAAGAGGTGATGTTTGAAGTGAAGGTGAGGGGCAGGAAGGAATTTGGTCTCAGCTGAAGGGAGAAAATTATCCCAGGCAGAAGGAAGGACAAGGATAGGTTGTTTAAGAGTTGAAAGTCACATTTTTGATGAGTATGTAAAGGTCTGCTTGCGGCTAGCATAGTGGGGGCCGGGGAACTAGGAAGAGCACAGTGGGGGGAAGAGGAGGAGCCCCCCTTTAGAATGCTCTTCCTTCCTTTGTTCTCTTTCTTCACTTCCGGCTTTGGTTCTGCTATGGATTCTTTGAAACTTTAGGGAAATCATTCACCCAGGTCTTCACTTGCCTCCTCTGTAAAGGAGGGCTGAATGACCTGATTTGTTAGATTCCTTCCAACCTGAAGAGTAAGAGGCTTTGAAGAAAAACTGCCCTACTTCTCTGCTCTCTGCTGCAGCCTTTGTGTAAAGAATTCTCTCAGAATGAACAAACCAAGGAAAGCCCTTTGAATGTGAATAGAATCCTTGCTCTCTCCCTTGGTTTTGGCCTCTTGTTTCTTTTCTTTCCCTAGGTACATGTATACCTGGTGAAGGCAGGCTTGCCATTGGAATATACCTAAACTGTCCTCTTGAAAGTTTATAGACACTTACCAGTGTTCACGTAGCATTCAGACATCCCTGCTTTGCACTTTGGCTGGAGCTGACAGGGTCACAATGCCTTCTGGATCAGGCATAGCATAGAAATACCTAATCAAGTAATTTAATGTCAAACCTATAACACAAAAGACCAAACTTCTTTTTTTTTAATTAATATTTAATTTCTGCACTCAACATGGGGCTCAAAACCTCTTTTCCTCCAAATTGCAGTCAGGGACATTTGCTTACCACCTCAACTTAATAATTATTATAGCATTTTAAAACATTTTATTTTTTTTAATTTTTTAATGTTTTATTTATTTCTGAGAGAGAGAGAAAGAGAGACAGCATGAGTAGGGGAGCATCAGAGAGAGAGGGAGACACAGAATCTGAAACAGGCTCCAGGCTCTGAGCAAGCTGTCAGCACAGAGCTGGACATGGGGCTCAAACCCACCAACCATGAGATCATGACCTGAGCGGAAGTCGGACGCTTAACCAACTGAGCCACCCAGGCGCCCTGAAAAATAAGCCCCTTTTGATCACACCTGAGATTATGCTAATAGAGTGATTTAGGGTAGGGCCCTTAGATGGAGTGAGGATGGAGCTGATCAACAAAATGGCCAGGTCGTAAGAGGATAGAGCCTTTCAGCCCCACCCTCAACCTCCTAGGATAAGGGGCCTTGAGATTAATTACTATAATAACTCTTGTACAGGATTCATAGTGAACACATCAAGGTACTAGGTTTAATGTGCCCAGTAAAGACAGGGAAGCCCCACATGCACCCATACCTTGTCTTAGGCATCTCTTCAATCGAGTTCTTGAATTGTATTCTTTATAATAAGTTGCAAATTAAGCATTTCCTTGAGTTCTATGAGCTATTGTAGCAAATTATCGAACCTGATGAGTGTGTTATGGGAACCCCTAATGTGCAGTCGCTTGGCCTGGGAATTATAGCTGGCATCTGAAGTGGGGGCAGTCTTGTGGGACTGATCCCTTAACCTGAGAGGGTGTACTAACTCCAGGTGAAATTAGTGCCCGGATTGGATTGGATTGGATTGGATTGTTGGATCCCCAGCTGCTGTCTGGAAAATCAGAGAATTGGTGGTGGTTGTCAGAAAATCCTGGAAGGTCAGAGTCAGGAGGTAGATTTGGGAAGTGTCAGCATTTGGTGATAGTTAAAATCATGAGAGTGGATGGAATTTTTCAACGGAAAAAAGAATCCCAAAGAAATGCTTTTAGATTGGAATGAAGGTCGAAAGAAGAGGCCACAAATGTGATGGAGAATAAATGGCACAGCAGAAAACAAAATAATAAAATTAAACAAGATGGGTAGAATCCTGAAAAAGCAGTCCAAGGAAGGAGAATCTCAAGAGATAGCAAGGGCAGGTGCTACCAAGAGCAGCATTAAGAGAACTCCTGAAGGGCCCGTGACACTTAATTCAGAGATCGTCAGGAAACTCTGCCAAAGAAATTTTAGCGAAGCATTGAAAATGGAGGCCAGACTGTAGTGAATTGGGTTAAAGAGAAATGAAGAAGCAGACACAGCATGGGTAGACTGTAGCTTCCCCTGAGAACTGAAGGAGAGAGAGGAAACTAGAGGAAGTGAGGTCAAAGGAAGGTTTTGGTTTTGGTTTTTATATGAGAGAGCTCTGTGTACATAAACTCCGAGAGAGCCAGCGGGGAGAGGGGAAAGAAGTTGTAGCACAGAGAGGGACTACCTGATGGAGAAAGCCCAGAGGTATGGGAAAATGGGCTTGAATGTCAGTAGGAGAGAGCCCTTGTCTTCTGAAACCGGAGTACAGGATTGCGATAGATGCACACACACAGCATTGTACATCAGGGGAACATATGGGGCCACATTCATCTGAACACTTCCAGATTTCTTTTCTTCACTGAGTCGTGACATGGCCCCTTTCACCCAGAGGGATGACTTGTGTTTGAGCTGGGCCTTGGGAACAGGATGGAAGGGATGTCCACGGGCTGCTGAGGGCCCAGTGACAGCAGCACCAATCCACAGTAAGTGCTCATTTCCACCTTTCCATGGTTCTCACCATCTGGGAATTAGTTAAAAGGGCTGGTTTTGAGCCGTCTTGGGATGCTGGCAGAAGGTCTGGCATGCTTAGAAACTGAAGGTCATCAGGCATCTAGGTGGTCTGAGCTGCTTCAGAAAAGAAGCTCAGGAGAGATTGATCAGCTAGGGAGAACATGGAATATCAAAGACCGTTATCTGTGTCTGAGGCTGAAACATGTGTGGCAGGGCTGGTGCGGGGTGAGAACTGGAATGATAAAAGGCTTGAGGTAGACAGCAGGAGAGAAGATTTCTGTAGGCAGCAATCTGAGCAGTGATCTATTGGACTTAGTTCCAAGTGGTTGGATGCCATTCACATGGATGTTGAAGGAGTCAGGTTTCAAAGTTCTCAAGAAAGGGACGTGGTCCGTCTGTTGAAGGATAAAGGCAATAAGGAACATGAAATGCAGCTGTCAGGACTAACCCCCAGGAGGTTAGACTTCCTGTACGCAGAGTACAGGTGAAAATGATGTCACTTTTTAAACTCAAGAGAACACAGTTAGAAACAAGAGTCGTTAATAGATTGGTCATCAAAAAATATTTTAAAACCCATTGCCTTTCTCACCGACAGCAACAAATTTAGAAAACACATGGGAGAAAAATGTACAGACAAGCAACAAGAAATGTAAAGTAGCCAGAAAGAAGTTTAAAAAGACTTAAAACAAGTCACCTGTGATGGAAGACAACTTAATGGAGAGGTTTACCTTCTTTGAAATGAAAGGAAAACTTAACATTATAAGGGTATTTGTGTTCCTTAAATTTTAAGTTCAAACAGAATTTCAGTGACTCTCTCCAACAGTACAAAGTGATTCTAAAATTCCTCTGAAAGAATACACATGTAAGGGTATCTGGCCTAGGGGTGCCTGGGTGGCTCAGTCAATTAAGCATCCAACTCTTATTTAAATTTTTTTAACATTTTATTTATTTTTGAGAGAGACCATGTAAGCAGGGGAGGGACCAAGAGAGAAGGAGACAGAAGATCCAAAGCAGGCTATGTGCTGAGAGTAGCAAGCCCAATTCGGGGCTGAAACTCACGAACTCAAAGATCACTACCTGAGCCAAATTTGGACACTCAACCAACTGAGCCACCCAGGCACCCCAAGCATCCAACTCTTAATCTCAGCTCAGGTATTGATCTCGGGGTTATGTGTTCAAGCCACACATTGGGCCCCTTGCTGGATGTGAAGCCTACTTAAAAAAAAAAAAAAAAAAAAAGGAATGTCCAGGCTAAATCTACACTTCATATAAAGGGGTACCTGGGTGGCTCAGTTGGTTAAGCGTCTGACTTCGGCTCGGGTCATGATCTCGCAGCTCATGAGTTCAAGCCCCGTGTTGGGCTCTGTGGTGACAGTTCAGAGCCTGCAGCCTGCTTTGGACTCCGTTTCCCTCCCTCTCTCTGCCCCTCTCTCGCTTATGCTCTTTCTCTCTCTCCTTTCTCTCTCTCTCTCTCTCTCTCAAAAAAAATACTAGAAACAAGTTAAAAAGTAATAATATAATGTATTTTCCACAGTGTATTCACATTTATGCATCATAAAACTTAGAAATTTTCCTGTGTGTCTCATGCTCAAAATCTCTCCCTAAGCATTTACCTGAAATCGGCTTCTGTTTAAGACACTGAGCATGACTAGAGTCTTGAAATCCAGCCGTGTCCTTACTGTTTCTTCTCTTTTTAATTTTTTTTAACTATTTATTTTTGAGAGAGAGAGACACAGCGCATGAGCAGGGGAGGGGCACAGAAAGAGGGAGACACAGATCCTGACATGGAGCTCAAACCCACGAACGGTGAGATCATGACCAGAGCTGAAGTCAGATGCCCAACGACCTGAACCACCCAGGCACCTCTTGTCTTTTTAAAAGGAGTTTCAAATACGTTAACATCTGTGATGATAAGAAGCTCCCAGTAGTGACCTTGACAACCACAGATCATAGCAAAATCTAAAACTGAAATCACTAGTAATTGGGTCTCTCAAAGAAAATTCAAACCATGGTTTGTATTTAGACTCTGGATAGTGCCTTTTACTGATACAGGAAATTCATTCCTGCAGGTAGCATTACATATTCATCATTAATGGGGATTATTTTTTCAGCAATACTAATTTATGTTGATAAATTTACTCCTCTTTCCCAGTCCTCATTATAAGATCACTGAGTGAAAGAAAGAAAAGTAAGCCATTTGCTTCTCACTTGGCGCCATAATCTTTGGCTTGGTTTATAGTCACCTCAGCAGTTCTAAGATTTTAGTGGACATAAGACTTTAGTCTTGCGGCATCTGATTGACTCAGTTGAAAGAGCATGCATCTCTTGATCTGGAGGTTGTGAGTTTGAGCCCCACAATGGGTATAGATATTACTTTAAAAATCCTTTAAAAATTTTAGTCTTAAAAGGACATGAAGTAGCGTTAAGAATATTCAGTTTTGGGGAAAAAAAAGAATATTCAGTTTTGGGGTGCCTGGGTGGCTCATTAAGTTGAACGTAGACTTCGGGTCAGGTCACAGTCTCTTGGTTCCTGAGTTTGAGTGTCGCCTCAGGCTCTTTGCTTAACAGCTTTCCCCTGCCCCAGCTCCTCACTTTCTCCCTCTCTCCATTGTCCCTCAAAAATAAATAAACCTTTTTAAAAAGGGGGGGGTGGCGCCTGGGTGGCTCAGTTGGTTGAGTGTCCGACTTCAGCTCAGGTCATGATCTCGTGGTTCATAAGTTTGAGCCCCACATCAGTTTTTGTCCTTACAGCTCAGAGCCTGGAGCCTGCTTCAGATTCTGTGTCTCCCTCCATCTCTGCCCCTCCCCTGCTCATGCTCTGGCTCTCTCTGTCTTCCAAAAATGAATAAAAAAACAAACAAACAAAAAAGTTCAGTTTTACAACTCCGCACCATCTCCCAGGTGGTTCTGACATAGAAGGTGCTTACACTCCTCTTTGAGAACCACTAATTGATGGAGTTCACAGACAGATTTTTCCAGAAACCGTATGACTCAAGCACCCCTAAAATGACCTGTCAGGGCAGAGAGGAAAGTTCTTGAACCTTACTTGTATTCTCTGTCCTGGTTTTGGTAAATGTTGTTTCATTCTGAGCGTTTGGGTCTTAGGCCAGGCTCCCATTAGGGAGTAAGAAAATTGGGCCCTCCGGGCAAAAGCTTGAGGCTACCGAGCCTGCTCACACCCTTTCACATCTTTCTCCCCTGTCTCCACAGACACCCTTTATATGGTCACTTCCTGCTGTGCCTCTGTAAAACCAGCCTTCTCTGCGCTGTTCAGGGAAGATGCCACCAGAGATTTCATGTGTTGGTGGTGTTATGTTCGAAACAGTAAAAGAGACAGATGCCTTCCTCCCCACTCCCCAATTCAGCCTTACTTTGTCAGAGATTACTCTAAAGAAGTATAGGGGGGCATAATGGAGTGGGGGCGGGAAGAGCAAGCAGGGATGGTGGTGAGGGGATTCAGAGATACTGACGACGACGACGGTCCCTTCCCATTATCTTTCACAACTGAGCCAACTGTACCACGCAGGTAGCTGCCTTTAAAACAAGCGAGGCCTCAGCTGAGAAAAGACATTTCCTTAGCATTTTTTGTAAGGTAACTTGAGAGATCAAGGAGAGGGTAGAAATTATTGTTACATAAAAGCTCTTTTTCATGAGCAGGATTCTCGAGGTTTTAGCTGTAAGAGTGGGGAGGAACTTTTTGCAAAGGTAAGGGGGCAGTTATCGTTTGTGGCATATAGTTATGATTGACAGTGTCTGAGACTCTAATGTTTCGGGGACATAGCTGGTCTTCGCACCTGGAATGCCATATTTTCTTTCAAACCCACTACTCCCTTTTCAGATGGGTACTTTCCATCACTTTCCTGTGCCCAGGAGGCCGACCTACCCTGCACATTCTCAAAGGCCAGTGAGCACATCTCTGGAAAAGCCCAGACAACCTTGAGTACCAGCACAGCCCGAGGCCTCACTGACAAATAGTACTGATGGGCCAGAGGACATGGCTGGTTGTGCTGTCACATCACCACGTGTGTCTTTGTGCTAGGCATAAGGTTTCTCTCTAGAATATCCGTCAGGTATTGAAAGGCAAGAGTTGGGAGGTGGTGGAGAGGAGCAGGTGCTACATGAGTTGCAGGCGAGATACATGTGTGGCACTAACGTCCCATCTACTGTCATGGTGGCACCTCCAGTTTGATACATTCTGCTCACAGTGACCACCAGCTTCTTGTTGAGCCAAGTGATTGCAAATCTCTTTTCTTACACCTCCAAGAAGACCTGATTTGGCCCAGGTGTCAAAATGAGGTGCTCTTTAAAAAAAAAAAAAAAAAAAAATGAGGTGCTCTTTATATTTGTTCTCCATTGTAGCCAGTGCAGCTGGGCCCTCACAAGAAGAGACTCCAGCACATGGAGATATCACACAGTTACCTCCTGCTGCCATGCTAGTGACAGCTGTATGGACTAGTGCAGGGAACACGAACCTTCCCAAGTCCCCTACTAGATACTCCCAGTGTCCAGCATGTGACCAGAGATGATTTCGTCAACTCATAAGTACTGGAGAGGGGAGGATATAATTTTCCCTCTACCCTTCCAAGTTCTTAGCCAAGACTCCTATAAGAAAAGGCAGATTAAAAGGAGACGAACATGATTAACGTGTTGACCTTATGTGTATGTGGGAGATAGCCAGGGAATAGTGAGTAACTCAAAGAGGTGGCTTTAGAATTCAGTATTAAATTCCATCTGTGTAGGGAAGGAGGTGGGGAGGACATGGGACTCTCAGGGGCACAGTAAATGATTTTTAGGAAAAGTAAAAGGGCCCAAAGCAAGAGGTATGATAATTTGTGACCATTTAGGTGGGTGTGGTGTGAGCTTCTAGTCTGTTCTTTTGTGATGAGTCGATCCTTCATCGTTGATGAAACTCCCAGGAGTTCCTTCTGGAGGATCTATCTTTAGGTGGGGGAAAGGGAGTTCAGGGTGAGCCGCTCCATGCATTTGCTCTCCTTCAAATGCCTACAGCTTAAAATAGTCCACATACCGAAGCAGCATCTTTGGGATGGTGTGTCTGCTATTCTTCCCTAATAATACACACGAGCTAGATTTCACTTATTTTTTTAATCAGTTATTACTGTTAATCCTTTTTGGGTTTGGTATTGGTATTGTGTTTATCTTTTTTTTCTTCAACCTCTAGCATACCTACTGCTAGTTACAGATGCAGTGATAATACAGGGATTTGCTTCAAAATAAATGGGAGTTGGGAGGAGAGGGAGGGATACAGATGAACCGAGATTGGCCAAGAGTGGATAATTCTTTTGTCTACTTTGGATGTATCATAACACTTTCATAATAGGTAGTTGGAAGTTTTTCCTAATTATTTACAAAAATGAGTGGGAACTTTGCATTACCCAGTGAGCTATGATGTAAGTTATATATTAATCCCCAAAAGTAGACTGGCCTGAGTTTTTCCAGTGAGATCTATGACTGATCTTCAAATGCTGTCACTATTCCTTTTATAAACACCACCTAGCTTCATTGTTCAAATAAAAAATGCATACATTACCCTAAGCTCCCTTACCCTGAATTTTTAAAAAAGGGAAGAAAAAAAAAAGAATTTGTAAATCGTAGCGTGGTAGGACAGGGCAGCTCCAGCACAGAGGCTGTGGGGCCAGGGCCGTGGTGCGGGGAGGCAAGAAAGCCAGGCTGTCATTAAGACACTGAAATATGATAATTGTGAAGGTGCCACTCCCAGAAACCATGCAGTTGAGCTGCTCTTAGGAAGCCACAAGATCATGGAAGAGATTACTCTCCTTGAGCCTTATCCATTTCAAAAGGTGTAAAATGAAGGAAAGCATTCCTGTTTTGTCCCAGCTTCTGGGAATCTGGGCTATCTAGGCATTGCCCTTTAGACTCAAAAAAACAAAGCCAACTAAGGTATGATGGCCCCTCCCAGCAGCAGCGATGAGCTCATATGGGCTTAGTAAGGCCAACTCCACTACCTTTCACCCGGTTACCGGGGAAGAAACCATAAAGCTCCTTCAGTGGAAATGTTGCTTTTTGACCCACAGTATTTGCTGTGTCGTTTTGTCACATCTTTGCCTGGAAGAATGAGAAGGGCAGGCCATGCCCTCACGAAAACTGCCCCTGACTACTTTGGTCTAAGTCTGCCAGAACAGGACCCAACCCCAGTAGAAAACTTCTCTGGCCTCTGCCATGCCGGGCTTTGTGAGTCCAGGAATCCCCAGTGAAGTACCTTCCTGTTGCTATTTATATTGTGTGGTGTAGGCGGAAGGGGCTCTGGACTGGAAATCAAAATGCCTAGCCTCCAGTGCTGATGTGATGAACTTGAATTGCTTCAGGGGAAATGAGTGGAGCTCCATCCTCCTAGGGATACAGAGACCCTGGACCCCGCCCTCCAGGGGCATCTGGTAGCCAGTCATAATTTTAAAACAAATCTCACATAAATGCATGTAGTTGGCATGGAAGTCACCCCTTATAGGGCACTGGAAGGAACGTTTTCACGGGGCCCCTGGGTGGCTCAGTTGCTCAAACGTCAGTCTCTTGATTTTGGCTCAGGTCATGATCTCACAGTTCATGAGATGGAGCCCCGCATCAGACTCTGTGCTATCCTGCTTGGGATTCTCTCTCTCTCTCTCTCTCTCTCTCTCTCTCTCTCTCTCTCTCTCTCTCTCTCTGCCCCCCCCAAAAGTAAATAAATGTTAAAAAATAAATTTGAAAAAGCAAGACTTCTTAAAAATTAAAATTAAAAAATAAAATGGAGGCCCAGGGCCACCTGGGATGCTCAGTTGATTAAGCATCCAACTCTTGATTTTGGCTCAGGTCAGGATCTCCCAGTTCATGGGTTCAAGGCCCACTCTCTCTGTCTCAAAATAAATAAATAGATTTTTAAAAATTTTTAAAAAGGAGATTCAGTCCCCAGGTCACACAGGGACTGGGAAGGTTCCCTATAGGACAAAGTCCAGCCAGACCTAAATCTTGGAAGATAATCACTGCTTGCCAGGAACCAGGAAAGACAGAAAGACAGCTTAAGCAGCACAAGCACAGGACTGGGGGCCAATATGGCAGGAGGTTAAAAGCCAAGGAGGGAGGTTCCAAATTGCAGAGGGCCTCCTTAATTCATCTTTAGCGGCATCCTCTAGACAGTGGAGAGCTGGAAGTGTTTCCGATGGGTAGAGGTGAGGAGATGATAGGAGTTTTGTGTCACACTTGGGTTTTTCCAACATCACACGGTAAGGTGATTTTCCATGTAGACAGAAGGAGGTGTGAGATGGAAGAAGTGTCTCTCGTAGCTCAGATGAAGTAGGGAGGTAGAGTAGTCCAGGAAGGAGACACTGAGGACCCCAGCAAAGGCCACAGCACTGGGAAAGGAGAGGACATAACTGAAAAATATGCCGGAGATGAATTCCACAGGTCTTTGTGTCTAAATGGCTTTAGTGGGAAACAGATAGTGTACAGGAGTAACAGCTCTCAGATGATTCTGTAGTCCCTCAGTGCTCTTCTTTAGTTTGCTTATTTGTGAAACATGGATGATAGCTGTCATACACACTGGCCTCGTCAACTTGTCCTGAGGGCTGGTATGGTGTCACGCTGTGGGTGTGAATGCTCTTTGAGGACAGCGATGCCAATTTAAAGTCATCTGGAAAATCCAGTATGAATGGTTGGCAAGGGAGAGGGACGAGGCAGAGACCAGATGTTTGGCAAAGCAGTACATTTTCAGCTCAGGTAGAGAAAACAAATATTTGTGGTGCGAGAAATTAAGGACAGGAAGTAAGAGTGTCAGATGTGATGTTTATTAAATCTATGTAAACTTACTGCTTATTTTCTTGAAATAATTTGATGTGTAAATTACACTAATTTTTTTTAAAAAAATTTTAACGTTTATTTATTTTGAGAGAGAGAGTGCAAGTGGGGAAGTCGCAGAGAGGGAGACACAGAATCTGAAGCAGGCTCCAGGTTCTGAACTGTCATTGCAGAGCCTGATGTGGGACTCAAACTCATGAACTGTGGGATCGTGACCTGAGCTGAAGTTGGATGCTTCACTAACTGAGCCACCTAGGTGCCCCTAAATTACACTAATTCTAACTCTTCTATCCTGCACAAGTTAGTTATCTTTAAAATACTAGGATAAACACTTCTTTTCAACAGCAATGAGGAGTCACTCTATAATTATTACATATTTTGATGCATGAAGTAACAATTATATATAATGTATATATTGTGATAGTAACAGTATTTTATATGCTATATTATTTATATCATATATGATATATCATGATATAAATAACAAATAATTGTCTCACACTAATACATATAAAACACACGAATAGATTTCAGGGGGTAAAAAACAGACAAGAGACAGTTTGTGGGTTTACTTTCATAAGCAAGCTACCATGAATACTTTTGAGTCTTACAACTTGAAATAACCAGAAATGTACACTTTTTAAATTTTTGCCATTGGATAGCATGAACTGTCTTTGCTTAAGTGTCTAGTTTGGAAGTATTATTTTTGTTTTTTTCATTTATTTATTGATTGATTTTTGAGGTAGAGTGCAAGTAGGGGAGGGGCAGAGAGAGAGGGAAACACAAATCTGAAGCGGGCTCCTGGCTCTGAGCTGTCAGCACAGAGACCAACACGGGGCTTGAACTCACAAGCTGTGAGATAATGACCTGAGCCGAAGTCAGACACTTAACCAACTGAGCCACCAGGAAGCCCTGAGTTTGGAAGTGTTTTTTTTAAACCAAAGCTTCTTACAGAAATCTATTTTCTCTAATGGACGGATATTGCATTTTTAAAAAGTGACAGTACCTTTTTTACCTAGTAGTTGAGTCCTATTAATTTTCATTAGAAAAGTTCCTGGATTTTGGAAATAGAAAGGATTTAAACAGAGAATTTTCATGTGCACTGATGATGTACAGAGGGTCCATGCCCATTTTGATTACCTGGGGTTATGTGGCAGGAAGTCTGAAGCTGACTTCTGGAAATTCCTGTACAGCACAGCCCGGTGAACATCTTGAGCTGTCCTCACACACATGCAATTCTGAACCGTGAGATCAGAGTACAGAAGACAGAGGAAGTAGTACTGCCGAGTTCAAGTGGAGGAAACAAAGGAGAGACGGTTTTCCGGCACTCTCTCTGGTGCTATTTTGGACTCTGTGGTAACTTTTAACTCGGCTGCGATGCCCACGTAACTGGGTCTTTTAGCTCTCTGGCTTTTGATCCCCACCCCACCCCTCACCCTACATAGAACAGAAAGAGTTCCAGGAAATGAAGGGTGTAAAAGGAAAGAAAGCACTTGAATCATCACAGATGACAGCCAGGGTGGTAGGAGGTGGTTGGGATCTCTGGTGCTTCACGTCCAAATGTGTCCTCCAACAGCTGAGGGCTAAAGCAGCCCAGCCTGTCTCCACGGACACAGCTGGGGCCCCTCAAAACAAAAACACACATTGCTTTCTTCACGCAAAACAAAAACACACATTGCTCTCTTCACCCGGTATCCAGTGGCCCTGGGTTTGTTTGGTTTTTTTTTAAACTTTAAATGTTACCATGCTATTAATAGGTAAAATATCCCCTTCTGGCTAAGTACATGTGTTTCCGGCATGATAGGTTCCTGCTGTCTCCCAATTAAAAGTTACTATCCTGTATGGTAACAAGAGAAATGAAACTTAACTCTGGAGGCATTATTAACATAAAGACAGGTCGTGGCCGGGTAGTTGACTAGCGATTAC
>NW_027530640.1:540452-579800 GCF_008692635.1 Crocuta crocuta
CCTGGTCCCCTTCCTCCTCTTTCCTGGAAGAGTAGCTATAAATCCTGACGCCCTCCCCTTCCTCTCTCACAGTACCCATCGATCAGAGGACAGACCGTAATTTTCTCAGTATCATTTTAAGAGAGCTCTGCCTCCTTTCAGGGCAGGGCCCCTGTTACTTTCTCCTAAACTTGGGTCTCCTCTGCTCAGTGACCCCCTTGTCCCTTTGTCCGTAAGTACTGCGCCTCAGCCACTTGATTCTTTAGGATTCTCCTCACCTCGCAGGTTCTTACCCCACAGATAGTTTGGCACTGCTAGTATTCATGTTAATTGTTCCTTTTCCTTTGTCTGCTATCATTTTTTATGATTTCTGCCTGAAACCCTCATCCTCCCAATTTTGTACCACCTTTAGTCCTCTCTGCCTTTAAAGTGAGGTTCCAGGGGCGCCTGGGTGGTGTAGTCCGTTAAACACCTGATTCTTGATGTTGGCTCAGGTCCTGATCTCCTGGTTCATGAGTTTGAGCCCTGCTCTAGGCTCTGAGCTGGCATCACGGAGCCTGCTTGGGATTCTTTCTCTCATTCTCTCTGTCCCTCCCCCCGTGTGCTGTCTCCCCTCTCAAAGTAAATAAACTTAAAAGAATTTTTTTTAATTTTTTTTAAATGTTTTATTTATTTCTGAGAGAGAGAGAGAGAGACAGCGTGAGCAGGGGAGGGTCAGAGAGAGAGGGAGTCACAGACTGAAACAGGCTCTGGGCTCTGAGCTGGCAGTCAGCACAGAGCCGGACGCGGGGCTCAAACCCACAAACCGTGAGATCATGACCTGAGCCCAAGTCGGACGCTTAGCCAACTGAGCCACCCAGGCGCCCCAAAAGAAATTTTTTAATGAGATTCCAAGTTCTGTGACAGAACCCTACTGAATTCTGACAACTCGAAAATGGAGACATGAACGTTTATATTCTGGGCTTTCATGGGGTTGATAAACAGTGAGTTTGGTTTTTGTGTGTGTGCTGACTGTCTTCATTTCACATGTAAATCTGTTGAAACAGAGACAATCCGTAAATATTTGTCCTTCCCTTCTTGCCATGTTCAGGATGTAGTAGGTTCAAAAACTAAGCATGTGGCTATTTATCTTGGATACAAGATCTCTTTTGGTGTAGAGGGGTTTAAAAATCATGGCCCTCCCCAAAGCTCATTGAAAGAAATTCTTAACTATCCTTAAATTCTAGCATTCCTGCTCTGGGCAATGGGCACATTTATGAATTTGAACATTTATACACCCAACTCATGTAAACAGCCTTGCTTTGATCATTCAGAATTGCCTTTAATTGCAAATGGCTCTTTTGATTTATCCCATGGCATATTCTTTTTCTATGTTCACTCCTATAAATATATTCCTAATGATCCAGTTGCTCTCCAAAATCTAAGTTTTAATTTATAGTTATTTCTAAAGTAACTGAAGTACTTTCGGATCTTAATATTTTTGATATTTTGAATATTTTCCGTAATAGCTAAACATTTGTTAATATTGTACTTTCTCTGCTTTTTTTTCCCCCTGGGTTTCATGCTCCATTTTTTTTTTTTATGTTTGCTTATTTATTTGGGACNAGAGAGAGAGAGAGCGCGCGCGCAAGCGAGCAAGGGATAGAGAGAATCCCAGACAGGCTCTGTCTGCACTATCAGGGCTCAATCCCACAAACTGAGATCATGACCTGAGTCTAGATCAAGAATCAGATGCTTAACCAACTGAGCCACCCATTGTACCCTATTGTTCTGTATTCTTTCTGTTTCGGTAAGTTTTTCGTTCTGCTTTTAAAATCTATGAGAAAATGACATTTTGTTTACAGTAGCTATATTAAACATATTTTTAGAAATTTTGTTAGCACTAAGCAATGCAGGATACAAAATACTCTTTACCTGTTGAGGGTGCAAATAATAAAAGGGAACTCACTATCAGCAGCATCAATCTGCCTCTCCTGGAAATTGGAAAAGTCAGTTGCTGCCTCCTGGACATATTTTCTCTTGTCATATTGTTTTGTTGTTTTCCACTTGTGCTTAGCCTCAAAATACCACTACTGAGAAGTTACTTACTTTATGATTCTGCTTGTGATCATTGTTTCTTCCGACAAGGAAGACAGTCTGTTTGAGCCACCCAATGTTTTCTTTGGGACGATGGGATAATATGGTTTCAAATTATTGCTCACCTAATTAATGACGTTTTGCACACAGTGCTGGTTCAGTGCAAGGGGAGTAAAAATACCACCTTTTCCTCCCCTCTCCCACCTTCCACATGGCCCTCCTCCAGTACAAATTGTAAATCACACCTGGGAAGGAGTGGACTATGTAGGTTGAGAGAAAATGTAAGCCCAAGCCCTTTTTAAAATGCTGATGGTTGCCCTGCACTGCACATGTACTCAGAGTTGTGCAGTCAGTATTAACCACACAGTTTCTTATATCCAGACACTGGAAGGACAGAGATGGAGGCCACTATGAGAAAGGTGTATGATTGGCCACGCCCTGGGGTGCCTGGGTGGCTCTGTCCGTTAAGCATCTGACTTTGGCTCAGGTCATGATCACACAGTCCATGAGTTTAAGCCCCGCGTCGTGGTGTGGGCTGACAGCCAGCTCAGAGCCTGGAGCCTGTTTCAGATTCTGTATCTCCCTCTCTCTCTGACCCTTCCCTGCTTGCTTGCGCACTCGCTCGCTCGCTCTCTCTCTCTCAGAAATAAATAAAACATTTTTAAAAAATGATTGGCCACACCCTGGGCACGGAACAGTGGGGAGTTACGGGGACCTGGGAAAGAGCAAAGAGAATACTCCAGACTAGAGCCAGTGCACAGAGGGAGGACAGAACATGGTAAGCCCAGGGCCCCGGGGACACCAGCATGGCTCCAACAGAGCCTGCTCTCTGAAAAGCGGAGGAAGACGGCACGACTCTGGCAGGTCTTGGCTCCTATCCAGATGCCGCAGTCGGATGCCCCATAGAAAGCCGTTGTTGGTCCCGGAGCAGCGGCCTAACATAATGTAGGCTGTGTCTCTGGATGATGAACCCGGGACATTGATGCCCCAGGGGACTCGCAGACGGAGACCCTGGAGGCGACTGCTGTGTGTTCCGAGGGTCAAGAGGAACGTGAGCAGCAGCTGCGGCTCCCCGGAGCTGGTGACTTCATCCTGAGGCAGTGACAAAAGAAAGCCCTTTCGGGTTTGTTTGTTCGTTCGTTTGTTTTTAAACATAAGCTAGTGTGAGTTGTGTTTCTGTCCCTTTGGAATCAGAATCGTGACAATTAAGTGATTTGGGGATTGAGTTGCCTTAAGCTTTAAAAGAAGAGCAGGGATTTGGGCACAGAGAATTAGGAGAAGATAGAAGGGCGGCAGTGAGTCACGTGATGGGTCACCGCACAGGTACTTGTCCTTTTTAATCCGGACAGAGGGGAGCTCTGTGAGACCCACTTAAAGAGGTGTGTTGGAGGGGCGCCTGGGTGGCTTAGTCGGTTNGTTGGAGGGGCCCCTGGGTGGCTCAGTCAGTTAGGCATCCAGCTTTGGCTCAGGTCATGATCTTGCAGTTCCTGAGTTCGAGCCCCCATCGGGCCCTGTGCTGACAGTTCAGAGCCTGGAGCCTGCCTCAGATTCTGTGTCNAAAAAAAAAAAAAAAAGATGTGTTGGGGCCAGTTGGTGCCCTGGGGCAAGCCATTCCTCCATGCCTGGTTTAGCCACCAAACATTAGTCACCCCCTCAGCTGTGTCGGTGCACCAGGACTCAACAGAAATCGTTTTCAGCCAGCAGAGCCTTTCCTCTGCAGTCAGATAGTCTTTTTGCTCTTGTTCCTTTGGGCTCTGTTGGGTTCTTACATACAGTTTTCGAACGATATGTTAGGAGGCATCTATTGCTGACCATAGACGTCTCTTCTGCCTAACTGTTACATCTAAAACTCGGTTTGCCAAACCCCACCCACCCAGCCCCATTCCCTCTTGCATCCCCTGTATTTATGGTGGCGGTTCTGTCTCCCCCGCCCCCCAGCTAACCTTGGGGTTATCTTAGATGTCGCTCTCCATTGCTTGTTCTCTGCTCCCTTCTGCCGTTATCTCTGGATTGGTTCTGCAGTGCAGTCTCTGCTGCTTGCCTTGGACGTGCCCTCCTCTCTGCCTCCAGGCCCCCACCCCCCCCCTGAGCCTGGCCACGGATGGAGTCGAATCCTCCAGAAGTACGGGGTCGGCAGGCGCGCACAGTGGAAGTGTGGGAGAAGGTGGGCCCTTAATACCCTCCCGTTTCATTCCTTCTGCTTAAAGATATTCCCTTTCTCCCTGCTGCCAAACAAATGAAGTCCAAAAGCAGCCCTCTCTCATTAAGAGTCAAACTTGACCACGGCATAATTGACTCTTCTTTGTGCTGCCTGTACTTGAGAGAAAACCACACTGTTCAGTTTCCTTGTGCCTGTGTGACTCTACCTTATCCACGTGTTTTGCTTCTGCCTTTCCTTGTATTTCTGTGCCTTCTGGCATCTCTACAAGTCTAAATTACATGTACCCAGCTCAAACGTCTGTCCTCCCTTCCCCAATGACTCTTGCACAAATACTCTATCGCTCTGGATAGAGAAGCAGCAGAGCTGACTGCATTGTGATAATGGCAAGTTTTGATTTGCTCCATCCAAAGGAATTGATTGATTTTAATTTACAGCACAAATAGAAATACCATTTACACTTCCGCATTCTTATACTGAAATGTATTTCTTTTTAATGTTTTTTTTTTTCCTGAGAGAGAGAGAGACAGCATGAGCAGGGGAGGGTCAGACAGGGAGATACAGAATATGAAACAGGCTTCAGGCTCTGAGCTGTCAGCACAGAGCCCAACACGGGGCTCGAACCCACGATCTGTGAGATCATGACCTGAGCTGAAGTCTGACACTTAACGGATTGAGCCACCCAGGCGCCCCCTGAAATGTATTTCTGACAGCTGTCATAGGTGTCATCTAAATGAGAAAAGACATTGCACCCCCCCACCGCACATGCATACACACAGTGATCATGCCTATTTCCTCCACAGATGGTCCCTGATTCTCCTCTTGACAATTGGAAGAGATTTGTGCTTTCCCAAGGCACCATCTTTATGGTAGACACCACTTAAAACCTGTATTCTGCTTTACTTAGGTACTAAATTAAAATTCCTTATAGAGGCTGAGTTCCTAGAGAGGGCAGCATCTGACAGTGTATTTTATACTTAGTAGGACCTCAAACATTTGAGGATAGTGGGGCAGCTGGGCGGCTCAGTTGGTTAAGCATCTGACTCTTGATTTCAGCTCAGATCATAATCTCACAGTTGGTGAGTTTGAGACCGGGATCGGGCTATGCACTTGGAGTGCAGAGCCTGCTTGGGATTCTCTATCATCTTCTGTTTGTTCCTCCCCCACTCATGATCTCTCTCTCCCCCTCTCGCGCCCTCCTCTCGCGCCCTCCTCTCGCGCCCTCCTCTCGCGCCCTCCTCTCTCGCGCCCTCCTCTCTCGCGCCCTCCCTCTCTCGCGCCCTCCCTCTCTCGCGCCCTCCCTCTCTCGCGCCCTCCCTCCCTCTCTTTCTCAAAATAAATAAATAAAACATTAAGAAATAAAAACACTTGAAAACATTGAGGATAGCAAACCCACCTATTTTTATGATTTATGCTATATTTTACATCTTCTTTATAATATTAATGTTTTTAAGTGTTCATAAAATAATATAGTGCATTAAAATTTATAAAGAACTCAATTCCTGCCTCTTCCATTCTCTGTCTGCCTCCCCGGTAGCTTCTTGTGACTGTACCTGATTTTAGTTGTGGTTGTTACTTCATTATCGACAAAAATGTTTATATCTTGTTCTTTCTTACTAACTTTAAACCTTCTCTTCACTTTCCTGTTTTGATGGACCATAAGTCGACTCAAACTAAGTCCCTGCTTCCCTCTATCTACTCCCAATGTTAAGTAGGCATATCCCTCTTTCTAAGTTCTACTTTCTCTTTTATCTCTTTATTTTTTAATTTTTTAAATGTTTATTTTTGAGAGAGAGAGAGAGAGAAAGCACACATTGGAAGGACAGAGAGAGAGACACATAATCTGAAGCAAGCTGCAGGCTCTGAGCTGTCAGCACAGAGCCCAATGCAGGGCTCAAACCCACGAACCCGTAAGAACATATAAGAAGAGACCAATAAATCAAAATGATAATAGGATTTTTCTTTACCTCTCACACTTGCAAAGATCAAAAATTTTAAACTAGTCCTCATTAAAATTATTATTCTTATCCTATGTGCTATAGGCACTCAGAAAACAATTGTTTTTTAGTTTAATACTTTATTAGTAAGAACGTGTAAACACTGTTTCATATGGTTGGTATGGGTTACCAAACATCTACTGAGGGCAATTTGGCAACAACTATAAATGCTTTAAATTGTGTACGTTTTGACACAGGTGTTCCATTTCCAGGAAGTTATCCTATGGATATATTCACACACATAAAAAACATACGAGGATATGTGTTGCAGTGTTATTTGCATTTGTCATTAGACTGAAATCCACCTAAATGCTCATCAATAAGGAACTGGTTAAATTATAATTAATCCATTAGAGTGGAAGTCCATGCAGTCATGAAAAAGAACGAGGAAGCCCTGTATATTCTGATAGGGAAAGAGCACCCAGATAAACAGTTAAGTAAAAAAAAAAAAGCAAGCTATATTATAACATGGTAAAATTTTTGCTTAAAAANACTCTATCTCTGTCTCTCCCTCATAAATAAATAAATTTAAAAAAAAAAATACACACACTCATATGTACACAGCCTCTTCCTGGGAAGACACACAGTTGTCAGGAACAGTAGTAGATGCTTCTTTGGAGAAAACCTGGGCCACTGTGAAATAGGGGTAGGAGGGAGATTTGGTTTTTGATTTGTAGCTTTTTTTTAAATTTATTTTTGAGAAAGCACAAGTAGGGAAGGGGCTGAGAGAGAGGAGGAAAAAGGATTTAAAGCAGGCTCCAGCTGACAACAGCAAGCCCCTTGTGGGGCTTGAACTTGAGAACTGTGAGATCATGACCTCAGTTGAAGTCAGAAGTTCAACCAACTTAGCCACCCAGGCGCCCCATTTTTGTAATTTTTTTTTTAAATTGAAATCTCATTGATACACAATGTGACATGAGTTGCAGGTGTACAACATAGTGATTCCATAGGTCTATGTGTTATGCCACGATCACAAGTGCAGTTACCATACAATATTCAATACCATCTGACTACATTCCCCGCGCCGTATCTTTCATCCCCCCTGACTTATTCCATAACTGGAAGCCAGTATTTCCCCTTCACCCATTTTGCCCATCCTCCTATCCCTAACCCTAACCCCTGCCCCTGCCCCTCTGACAGCTGTCAGTTTGTTCTCTGCATTTACAGGTCTCTTTATGCTTTTAGATTGTATTTATTCATTTGTTTTCTTTTTAGACTCCAAATATAAATGAAATCATAAGATACTTGTCTTTGTCAGTCTGACATACTTCACTTAGCATGATACTCTCTAGGTCCATCCATTTTGTGACACATAGCAAGGTCTCATTCTTTTAAATGGCTGTGTGATACTCCATTGTGTGATACCTCATTGTGGTTTTGATTTTCATTTCCCCGATGACTGGAGAAGATTAGACACCTCTTTTCATGTGTCGTTGGCCATGTGTATGGCTTCTTTGGAAAAATGTCTATTCAGGTCCTCTGCCCATTTTTTTAGTGAGATTATTTGGCTTTTGGTGTTGAGTTCTGTAAGTTCTTTATATATTTTGGATATTAACTACTTACCCTATATATCATTTGCAGATAGCTTCTTGCATTCAGTGGGTTGCCTTTTTGTTTTGTTAATGGTTTCCTTCACACTGTCAAGGCTTTTATTTTGGTGTACTCCCAATATTTATTTTTGCTTTTGTTTCCTTTGCCAAAGGAGACATGTCTAGAAGAATGTTGCTAAGGTTAATGTCAAAGAGATTACTCACTATGTTTTCTTCTAGGAGTGTTATGGTTTCAGGTCTCACAAGTGAGTCTTTAATCCATTTTGAGATTATTTTTGCGTATGGTATAAAGAAGTGGTCCAGTTTCATTCTTTTACATGAAGCTGTCCATTGTTCACAGCACCATTTATTGAATAGACCATCCTTTCCCTATTGTGCATTCTCCTTTGCTCTTTCATAGATTAACTGACCAAATAAGTGTGGGTTTACTTCTGGGCTCTCTATTCTGTTCCATTGATCTATGTGTCTGTTTTTGTGCCAGTACCATACTGTTCTGATTACTACAGCTTTGTGTAATATACCCTGAAATCTGGGATTGTAATGCCTACAGCTTTGTTCTTCTTTGTCAAGGTTGCTTTGGGTATCTGGGGTCTTTTGTGGTTCCCTACAAATTTTAGGATTATTTGTTCTTGTTATGTGAAAAATGCTGTTGGTATTTTGATAGGGATTGCACTGTGTAGATTGCTTTGGACAGTATAAACATTTTAACAATATTCTTTCAGTCCATGAACATGGGCTGTCTTTTCGTTTGTGTCCTCTTTCTTTCATCAATGTTTTATAGTTTTAAGAGTTCCACTTGCAGCTTTTGAACTACGCCTTCTTCTAATACTTATTCAGAAGTGAATATGTAGACAGATAACATAAAATGTAAAGTTTCTAGACAAAGATATACCATATCCAAATTGTTAATGAAAGACTTTTTCTTGACTTAAAAAAGTCTTATTTGGGAAATTTGGCATTTACTTTGCCATTGGAGAGGCTGAGGGGTCTTAAAGGGGTCTTAGATGGTCTTCATCACCAACTCCTGCACCTTTGCACCCCATTCTGTTCCTTTATGGTTCCTATGATGTCTCAATTTGTACTATGGCTGCTGCCCACCCACCCTCAGAGTCCGCCTCTGTCCTTATAGCCCATCTCTTGTATTCTCATGTATTGTCACCTTTACCTGCCAGCCAGCCTTATAGCCAGTAAGCAAGGAGCACATCAAAAACAAGGGTTTGGTGCCCCAGGCCGAGGCTTGCCCAGGTGCACATTACTGCTCAGTACAGTTTCAGCATAGCACTGTATTGTGACACAGCTGGCCTTAATCACAACAATCCCATTTCCAGGATTTTATCTCCTTGAGATTGTGTGGTGAAACACATTCTGTCTTCACGTCATTTCCAAACCTTGTTGGTCGAGACAGTGGCTTCAGGATATGATGATTAGGGATTTTTTTTAAGTGACCTACCCTCACCCATACTACCAAAGTAGTTTGTGACATTTTTTTATGCCATTCACTTAGACCAGTTTAACTTGAAGGTAGATTCAAACACAGGCATTCACCACTGCAATTAGAAAGGAACACAAGTACCTAGACTGAACCACAGAGAGGCACCTTTTCTCATTCACTGGAGACACAGCCCAATCATTCACCTGAGATGCAACTTAATCCTCATTCTGCCCAGTAGCTATTTGACTTGCTTGGGATGGTGGCTAAATTCACCTCATTCCTAGCATGAGGGACAGAGGACCTGGGAGATGAATATGACAAGAGAACAGAGAGCAGAGTTTACCTTACAGAGACTCTTTCCAGGATGAATGGGAGTTGGCTTTGTATAAGAATTCTGATTCTGAACAATTGTGAAACCTTGATCATCTCATCATCAGATTAATGAGGTCTGGGAATTGACACATAATGTACTGTCTGGTAGGGATTGTCCAACCCATGTTTTTATTTGTAGATTGTCTAAATGCATTCTCCTCAACAGTACGATAAGGCTTGGTTGGCGTAGCCTGCCTCTGTCTCATTGCTCTGGAATTCCTACTGAAAAGCTTTCCAGGCCTATCAGTGCTACTTCAGTTGGGTTGGAGATGGGAGAAGAAATGACTTGCCAAGGCCAAGTACAGGTTGATCCTGTGTTCCCAGCATCTGCTGCTGCTTCTGAGGATCCTTAAAACTGTCAGTCACTTATTTGTGTCGACTGCCCAGCTCTGAGCATCCTGCCTTGTCAGGAAAGACCTTTCCGACAAGCATGTGTTGAGAGAGGAAGGTTGGAACTCTCCACCGCTGGGCGTCCTCTAGGACCACCTCCACTGATGGCTGACACGCTCAGGCTCATTTTGCAAGTACTCAACACCCACAGCGATCATTTGGCAGAAAGAGCCTTTGCCATCACTGCAGGTAGGGTGTGGGGTGAAGATCGGCTCATGGGGTGTTGGAGAAAGCAGACCTCAACCTCGCCAATAGAGCAGGAGAGCTCACTGAGGACGAGGTGGACCCCGTGAGCACCATTATACAGAATCCATGCCAGTATAAGATCCCAGACTGGTTCTGGAACAGACCAAAGGATGTCAGGGATGGGAAAAAATCCAACCAGGTCCTGGTCAGTGGTATGAAAAACAAACTCCATGAAGACCTGGAGTGGCTGATGAAGATTCGGGCCCAGAGAAGGTGGCAACACTGCCGGGGACTCTGTGTCCAAGGCCAGCACTCGAAGACTGTGTGCTGCTGTGGCTGCACTGTGGGTGTGTCCAGGAAATCTTTAGGCCTCCTCTGTGAATAAATAGTTTATACACGAATGGAATGAAGGAAGGAAGGGAGGGAGGGAGGGACAGAGAGAGAAAGGAAAGAAAAGCAAAAAGAAAAGGAAGGAAAGAAAAGGAAAAGAAAGATTATTCTTTTGGTTTTGGGATTTTTTTTAGGTGACCTTTGTAGTCAGTGTCCCTGAAAGGCCTTGTCTTCTTGTTTAAAAAAAAAAAAGAAAGAAAGAAAGAAAGAGGAGCACCTGTGTAGCTCAGTCATTTAAGGGTCCAACTCCTGATTCGGCTCAGGTCACGGTCCCAGGGTCGTGGGATCGAGCCCCATATCTGGCTCTGTGCTGAGCATGGAACTTCATTAAGCTCTCTGTCTCCTTCTGCCCCTCCCTGATTCATGCAGGTGCTTTCTCTTTCTTTGTAAGGGGAGAAAAAAACTGATTGCTTTATTTTCATGCTTTAAACAAGACTTGTTACTTCCTCTCCCTTGTCATGAGTTCAGCTTTAGTGATGGTAACTTGAGAGTTACTGAGGGGCCTCGAGGAACCACTCCAGTTCCCTCCCACACTCTGCTCACTCAGACACAGGTGGTTTCTGCTTTTGGGATCATCCCTAGTGTCAGTTGGCTGCCACAGGACCTCAGAGGTGCTTGCAGGAGTGATCTCTCCTGCGTTAGGAATCAACTTGCTTGAGTTTCTATAGCATCTCTACATCAACAAAACTCTAAAACTGAATCAGCCGATACACGAATGTCACTTCCTGTTTGAGACCCTACAGAATGAATCCCACGTCAGTCAGCATGTAGAAAGGACCACTATGAGCAAAATGCTGAGCTGAGTGCTGTGGAAAAAACACTTATCCAACTTAGTAGTTGGATAAGTAAAACGTTTGCCCAGAGCTTAGGCCCTCATAGGACTACATTCAAACAGAGGGGCACATTTTTATGAGTGCTTCGTAGTGGGGAGGCTCTGAGTACACAGAGATGCTGTACAGGATAGCAGGGGCTTGGTTCCTGTATAACACTGAGTAAATATGTAAATAAATGCTGAGTGGATTATTGAGGGTCCACACACACTCATTCTCCCCCCTTAAAGAGGGGTTCTCAAGTGAATTGCTGTCTGATGCCTTTGAAGAATCGGAATAATGTGTGTGTTTGGAGAGGGTGGTTAGGAGAGATAGGCTCTAAAGCCCCTTAACAGTTCTCAGATTCTGAGTGTGTGAATTGAACTTGATGCTAACATTAAATAAAATCTTGTATTTTAAACCATAGCAGTATTTTCCTGTTAATATTTCAAAGCCTTCCATGTATCTTTTGTCGCATAATGCAATTCGTTTACGGACTGAGCTCTTTTAATGTATATAAGTGCTTTTGAGTACCTTGAGAGTTGAAGAAGTGGCAAGTTGGGCTTCTGTCCTTGAATATTCATGTACTTAGAAAAAGAGAAGTACTAACTACAGTATAAGAATATGCACCACATGTAGGGATTGTTAATTGGATACCTTGTCGCATACCCTTGGTGTTGATTTTGACACTGCTGCGGTGTTAGTGGTATGGGCTTGCCTTCTCATATACTGTGGAAAGTGTCTTAAGCAAGCAACCACAAAACTTCAACTAACCAATGGCATTTCCTGCCTGTGCGGTCATCTGCAGGTGAAGACACCAAATAGGCAGTAAAGTAGGATTAAAATTAGCCAAACTGTCATAGCGATGCTATCTTAGCATTTTCCCTTTATGTTCAGCCACCGTGGCGTTCTCACATTCTCAGAAAAAGTTCTTGTGAATTCTGTGCTTTGCAGGCTGACGCTGAAGAAGGTCTGCTCCATGTAAATTAAAACACCATGTACCTGTCCTCCCCTGTTCCTTTTACTCTTCTTGCTTCTATTGGAATTGATGTCCCCAGTCCCTAAGATTGAGGGAGCTCAACTCCTGTATCCACACACTCATTACCTCCATTCCTTAATGATTCAGCGTGTAAACCATCCTGACTTGTTTTTCTCTCTAGTCCTTCTTTCACCGAAGTCAGTCCTAGTTTCCTAAAAGCCTAGTGATCATTATTACATACCAGCACTCACCTGGACTCTGTGGTCAGTATAAAAGTTAATAAGATCCTCACCCAGCCGTGGAGCTCTCACACTAAAGAGCTAATAAGGGGGCTAGATGGATAGACCAGTGATTGGGGGAGAGGGGGTAGATGGCAGGGAAAATAGCTAGAGAATATGAGGATGAGTGTGGACCCAGAGACCTCCCAGATGGACAGACCTGAGCTCGAATCCTAACTCAGAACCATGCAGATTCTGTGAAGTTGGGCACGTTGATCTGTGAGAGCCTCCAATTCCAGATCTGTAAGCTGGGAGTGCTAATTCCGACCCAGCCTTGAATAGGTACCTGCTTACAGAGGTAGGTCCCTGGTTAAAACATGGCCAACCCAAAGTGGGACCTATATAACTACAACAGTAGGTGGTAAGTAACATAAGTGAAATGCAGACAAAGGGGCGGGGGCTCCCAGCAGGAAGACTCACAGCTGGCAGCGAGCGAGCGTGTGTGCTGAGCACGTGTGTGCAGGGGCCCTCCCAGCCTCCAGGTGATCTGTCGCTTCAGCACGCAGCTAGCAGGGCAGAGCTGGGCAGTGCGGGGCCCACCAGCACCTGCTCGGGAGCTACAGAGCCGGATGTTTACCTGCGGGGCAGGCGGGACCCTGAGCTCCTGCCCTGGAGGCGCCGGCTGAAGGGCTTCACGATGGAGATCTGGAAAGGGCACAGCTGTCCACGTTGACTTCAGCCTGTTGTGGGGCTTGAACATTGTTCCACTCTCCAGAAAGCAAGAGTTTCTCATCATCTTTCCTTCCACAACCCCCCTTCCCTGGATGTCTAAGGTGAAGCGTTTTTCTCTCTTCTCCAGCCCAGAGGCTGAGAATGGCTTGGAGGAGAAAAAGAAGATCTGCAGGTCGCCAACAGCCCAGTCTCCTACCCCGTCCTGCGAGGCCGAGTCCCCAGACCAGAAGAGACTCATTTCCTTGCGGTGAGTGTCCTCACGTTGACTCTTGGTTCTTTGGGGCCTTTGGTGGGGAGGAGGGGAGGCTGGGAGGAGCTGGCGTTGCTAGTTTGATGGTGGTTGTCACGAGTGAGGATCCACTGTAAGCAGATGGCCCCCTGAGAAAGAAGGTGGGGTGGTTTTCCTCAACCCGGGCACTGATGCTTGCCTTCCTTTCTCATCCCTTCTTGGCAGCATCTTTTCTCCTTCCTGCCCCAACCTACTACAGAACACCTGCCCCTCTCTTCAAGGACTGATCTTGCTGAGTGATAGGGCCAGGACGGCCCACCGTCTGGCATAGATTGACCCGGCACCTGGAAAGGCTGGCCGGGTGCTGGTGGGGCCCACCCAGGTCGGAGTATCTGCTCTCCCTGTGTGTGTGCACACCTGCTGTCTCGCTTTCCTGGCAGCCACGAAAAAGCGGAGGGGGAGCCCTGCCTGGGGATCCCCCAACAGGGTGTGCGTGTCTCCGGGCGCTGCCTGTTGTCCTGGGCCGCTGCTGGGAGCCAGCGTCAGTTTGGTCGTGAACCTAGAGGGGAGCAGGCAGTTTTGAGATGAGCCATGGTCCCTGTCACTCTCAGAGACTCTTTGTTACATGCTTTGTTCACATGCCAAGAAGAAGTAGGAGCTTAAAGTTGCTTTTTTGCCCTTAGAAGAGAATGATCCTTTCAGTGGTCACTGATGGTGCATGTAGCCAGGGGTCTGTCCTGAGTGGTGGAGTGATTGCTCTTCTCCCTCTTACGGGAACTGTCAAAACTGCACCTTCTGGGGCTTCTGGCCTCTGCTGAAGGATAATTAAATAACTCCTGCCTTTCCCTTCCTTTCTGGCTACGCAGCCCATTACCTCTCTCCACATCCTTCCTTCACTCAAGACCAAAAGTAAGTCTTCTCTCTCCCCCACGTTTTTCTTTTCTATTGCTTCCACTTCTCTTTTCATCAGTTCTGCATGGCTGTTTTGACACCTCACTTTCAACCCTTCTTTCTACAGCTGTTTGCTGTCAGAGCACCTCGCCTCACTCAGCAAATGGGTCTCAGGCAAACGCACAAAGCATGTTGTTTCTTGTATCTTTCACCATTATTGACTGGCTCCAGCGGGCGCTTTAAAAACACTGTGGGTTTTTCTCCACCTCCCCCAGGCTTCGTGTGAGAATAATACACTCAATCATGAGGGCATGTTTGTTAAATGGTGTGGGTGTGTCATCTGTGCAGTTGCAAAGAGCCCCACGCTTGATTTAATGCTCTGCTCTCACTGGAAATTCCCAATTCTTGAATAAGAGCCCCTCCGTTTTCATTTTGCACTGGACCTCTGGTCCTGCTCAGAGTGACCTGTGAGATGAGAGAGTAACACAGTTGAGCAGACACAAAGATATCCATACCATATAAATAGGCGCCCCTCCCACCGCATCCCCAGAGACTAGTGCTGTGCAGACAAGCCCCTTTTCTTGTGCCTCTTGAATTCATCACGGTACAGCTGCCCTACTTGTCACAATTTGCTTACAGTCCTTCACAAGGTCCGATTGTTGCCTTGGTGATTCCAGTAACGTTTACTAGTGTAAATCAGTAGAGGTGATTAATTCAGATTAGTGGATAGTATAAATAATAGGTAACTTGCCATTTGTAAAAATAATTTTATTTTTGACTACAAATGGTGACTTATAATTTGAAAAAATAATAAAAGTAAGCCCTAGAATTATAAAGGAATGTGTAGCTGTGAATAGGGTCAGTGGCCAGTAGCTAAAACCAGATCTGACACCCTGAATCAATGAGAGGTATTTCACCTGTGGTTAGAACATCATGGACCCAAACTGTTGGGGCTGGCAGGGGCTTGGAATATCATATAGCCTATCTGTTCAGAGCTGAGAAACCCAGAGTCTAAAGTCTTAAGTCTAAAGTCTTAACTCCAGTCCTTTCTCTCTCAGTCACACCCTTATACCACCTGAGTTACTCAGGGTTCTTAAGTCTGCTTTGAACTAAATACTCATTTTAACTGAGTCTCTTTCTAAGGAGTCATATTGTAGAATCATGGATTTCATGTGCCATTTTTCCCCATGCTCAAAACAACTACGTAATTGTATCATAAAAGTTGTTCATATATACACCTCTAAAAATCATACACGCATTCCACTTGAAAATAATTCTGTCTGTAAGACTGAAGATGTGTGCCAATTCACACATCTACTCCAATGAAGAGCCAGGACTGGAATCACGTTAGAAACAAACACTGGAGCTCCAACCTCTGCCCTTAGTAGAACAAAGGAAAACTTGACTTTGAAACATGGTCTTCATTTTTATCCTGATTTCACTTCTGCTGTTTTCCCACTCTGAGGTGTTTTGTTTCTCTTTTCCTCACACCCAACTCCTGCTCATCCCCTGAGGCCCAGTGTATTAAACCCGCACTGTGCTATCCATTGCCTCTTACCTTCTTTTGACTTAGAATCTCTCTGTACCTCCTCCTAACACCTCTGGTACGTATTATTTGGCACTAAGTCTTGTGCTGCCTTTTAAAAAAGATGTTGAATGCATTCACAGGCTCCTTAAGGAAAAAGGAGCCTCTAGGCCTTTAATACAATGCCCTACTCATTTAACCCATGTTAAATATTAATAGAATTCTGAAACAAAAATACTGTTTAATTGAGCTATAGCTGCAGTTTTGTTTAATAATTTGCCTATAGTACTCCTCTTTTACTGCCTAAAATACTTTGAGATGGTATAATTACCTTCACAATTCAGTTAGTATTTCTCGCTTCTAGAAATCTGCATTGCTGCGGACTGAGAGTGCCACCCTGTAAAACCACCCCATCTCCTACGCACTGTGCCATGTAAATGCTCGTAGAGTATCATGAGTGATCACTGATGTCCAAAAAAACAAAACAAATGTCAGGTTTTCCTAGGAGATGGTATACTAATCAAGATTATTATAATAGGATTAATGAGTAGCATGAAACAGTTCATCTTACAGACTCCCTGGGTCCTCTTTCCTCAGGTCAAAATCCAGTTTTGATGGTCCCTCTGTAGGAAGTGATAAGAACGACTGTAAAACAGAAAGCAAAAACGAGTCTAAGATGGACAGGAAAAAGTCTTCGTCTTCCAGCCAGGTAACTTGGGAATATGGAGAACATCATCTCAGAGGTGGGGGGCGGGGGGCGGGGGGGACCTAGAGCCAAGGGAAAGGAAGAACCCAAGTGTGAATCTTGCCACCGTTCAGGACTCTCATATGTAGATTGTAGAAAATCTGGAAGACAGAACAGGATGCAGATCCTGAGGCCGACTGTTAATCAGTATTGTATTTCACCACTTACCTTCCGGTATATCCTGGGTGGGGGGAGTTGGAGACCATGACCCCTAACTCTGACAAGCGCCCCGAGAGCAGGGACCTCCTCAGTCATGTGCTAGTCTAATAGCCAAGATAATTAGCTTGCCTGATAATTAAGAGAGCTGTGATGCCCTTGCATCAAAATGAAAGAGTGTGATACAGCACCTGTGAGAATGGAAGGCAACCTGGCTGCCTACCAAGGCGGAAAACCTGGGGACAGTCATGACTGTCCTCTAGAAGCAGTTCGGTTCCACTCCAAAACCCACCGGATGCATTACAAAGCCCACCCCTGTGTCGTAGGGTGTGGCATACTTACTGGGGCCAGTAGTTTGAGATTGTGTTTTGACACTCCCCCCGCTAAATACTCGAATATGTGTTTCCTAAGAATGAGATCAAAAACCCCATTGGCACACACAAAAAATTCAAATAGTAAATATTCAAAAATATTACTCCTCTGAAATCCATGTCCGAGTTTCACAGTCGTCCCAGTAGCAAATGCCTTGATACATGTTTTTTGGCCCCCTCCCCTCTCTGGAATCCAGTCAGGAACCACATACTGGATTTATCTATCCCTTCTGATAGACATCATTTCCACCATTTTTTTAATTAATTAATTTTTTGCCTTTTATTACTTCCACATTTATTAAGACTTCATGTTCCAGTGTTTTGGGGGGGGAGGTTGGCCCAGGTGTTTTTGTTTTTTAACGTTTATTCATTTTCGAGAGAGAGAGAAACAGAGTGAGCAAAGGTGAAGCAGAGAGAGAGGGAGACATAGAATCAGAAGCAGGCTTTGAGCTGTCAGCACGTACCCTGACAGAGGGGTCGAACCCACGAACTGGGAGATGATGACTTGAGCCGATGTCAGACGCTTAACCGACTGAGCCACCCAGGTGCCCCTTGGCCCAGGTTATTTTTAATCAACCCATGAAACCAGTGCTCACTGTAGCCATTAAAAAGGCAAAAAAAATGAATAAATAAAAAAAAAAAAAACCTCAGGAAAGCCCCCTTGGAATACCTCACTTTAATCCAGGTTACTTTCTGGATGCACAGTATAGTTGCAGGAAGCAGCAGGAGATAACCTACTTTATAAAATGGCTGATTTGTGGGGGCGTGTAGGACCCTTCTGAAGGCCTTCATGATGGCGACACTGGGCCACTTCTACATGGTTTGGCACGGAGGGCCTGCTTGTAATGTCTCTGTTCTGTCATAAGACTTTTTTTTATCAAAAGCATCTGTCAGGGGGCACCTAAGTAACTCAGTCAGGTAAGTGTCCAACTCCTGATTTCCGCTCAGGTCATGATCTCACAGTTCATGGGTTCAAGTCCCATATTGGACTCGGTGCTCACAACACAGAGCCTGCTTGGGATTCTCTCTCTCCCTCTGTCTCTGCCCATCCCCTGCTTGCTCGCTCGCTCTCTCTCTCTCAAAATAAATACACATTAAAAAAAAAAAAAGTACTGTCAGCAGAGGCCCTATGGAAGGAGGACCAGCTCTACCTGTTAGCTGTGTGGTGCCATTTAAATGACTCAGTTTCCCTGAGGCACACTGACCGGACACATGGAATGGGGACATGAGTCCCCGGCTTATTTGGGGGTGGTATTTGGAAGGCATGTTACCAAACGTAAATTGCTGGCAGTACGTTGCTGCTGTCCCAGCAGTGGACACACAGACCTCGAAAACGAAGCGACGTGCCGTCGTTCAGTCTCTTGGGGCTTCTACCGCCTTGGAGAGTGAAGTTATTTTTATGAAGTCCTACTTTGGCTTGGTGGTCATCTCCCCCTGACACGGGCTAAGGATAGGCCCTCACAGCNATCGTTCAGTCTCTTGGGGCTTCTACCGCCTTGGAGAGAAGTTATTTTTATGAAGTCCTACTTTGGCTTGGTGGTCATCTCCCCCTGACACGGGCTAAGGATAGGCCCTCACAGCCAAAATGGTGATAGTGACAAGAGCAGGTGGTGGGTCTTTTGGTTGTACTGTCCATTTAAGCCTCGCGGCGGTCCTCTGACGCAGGCGGTATATGTGCTTTCTGACACAGAGGAGGCGGCTAAGGCCCAGCGAGGCTCACTCACTAGGTCAAAGTCACACACCAAGGAGCTGTGTAGCCAAGACTTGAACTCAGGTGTCTGTGAGCTTTCAACCACTGACGTCCTCTAAGAGTCTGTGTATCTTCAGTGCCCTGGGATCTACTGCCTTCCCTGGTGACATCTCTTGGCATTCCATGTCACCTGTTAGGGACATCCTTGTCCAGCCACCTTGGCAGAAGGCTGCGGCATGATTACTCACGTCTGTCCAGCAAGTCACTAATCTTGTTGGAAAATGAAATATCTGCACCCCACCTTCCTGGAAGGGTTGCGTTGAAGACTGTGAAGTCAGAGAAAAGGAATTCCTCAAGATACCATAGTAAGGGAGGGGAAATTTGTTAACAAATTTAAATGGAAGTTAAAATTGGAAACGCGAGAGCTGATGCCTGTGTTGTGTTCTCGTTGTAGTATAAGGCCAACATGCAGTTCCACAAGCTGTTTCTTGATGTCCCCACTGAGGAACCGCTGAGGCAGAGTAAGTGCTGACCTGTTTGTTGTGAAAATGTGCTGGTTGGCTTGGGGATAGAAAGCAGGCTTCGTCTGGGAACTGGATCACCAAGTGCAACAGGGATTTGAAAGTTAAGATGTAACAGTGATGGCAGCCTCATTCAGCCTTCCTCCAGCAGCTTGAAAGGTGAGAGAGTAGAATAGGAAACGGAATCCTTCCACATGCTGGGGAACCCTCCAAGGTGATGCCGGAATGATTTCCTCACCTTCTGGATTCAGTGCTGCAGTGCACTGTGTTTGGGCTAGCCCGAGATTGAAGATAGCCAGCTTTGAGGAGGAGAGGCCACTAGAAGAAGGCTGACAGGAAACACAGATTCTAATGCGCAGACACATGTCCATCCCTGAGCTACACACAGCATGATTATCACACCGGAACATCTTCACCAGCGCGCCACTTAGCACCTACTCAGCTCTTCTTAGGTCCATGAGGACCGGAGTTCCATTCTAGCCTCTCAAGATATAAACGTAAGACAGGATGCTGGATTCCTCGCATGACAGCCAAACATGGAGGTCACATGCTCTTCCCACAGTGAGAGCATCCATTTCCAAAGGAGTCATTAGTGACAACCCCAGGGAAGGAGGGGCAGGAGTGTCAACATTAGTACCAGGTGACATAACTTCCTAAGTAGAGGAGATTTTGAACCTCCATTCTGGAATTCTCATTTGCAAGTCTTGCATTTTGATTGCTGTACTCGTGTGTGTAAGGCTTGGGATTAAAATACAAACCCTCATCCCCATATCTTTATTCTGCTAAAGATGACTGACAGAGAGGTGAAAGATGTTTTGAGTACAAGTGTATTATCTCTGCCAATCCTGAGTCTCCAACATATATATGCAATTCTTATTCTACAGGGAAACTCTTAAATGCTCTTACACCTGTATATATTTTCCCAGGTTTTACCTGCGCTCTTCAGAAAGAGATCTTATACCAGGGGAAGCTCTTTGTATCAGAAAACTGGATTTGTTTTCATTCCAAGGTCTTCGGAAAAGACACTAAGGTAGGTATAATTTTTTTAAAGAAAGCTGTGCACTTTATTACATATTGTGAATACCAGTTGTTTGCAGTGTGACAATGTTTATAAACATTTGTACTGTTATCATACCCTTAGATCTTTATTTCCTTTATCATCGTTCCAAATAGTGCAGGTTCTGAATACCTCTAAAGGACACGAAGTTCCCTCTTTCCCTAAAGACCACTCTCTATGTATTTCCCTATATCCATATCTCTCTCCCACAACCCTACACAAAAGCCTTTTTACCCAGATGTCACCAGAGAATCCTCACAGTTGTTCATTTAGGGAGCGTGCCATAATTTGTTGCAAAGATATGTATTACACCCAAAACCATTTTTAAAATAACGACTGGGGCGCCTGGGTGGCTTAGTTGGTTAAGCGTCCGACTTTCGCTTAGGTCATGATCTCGCGGTTTGTGGGTTCGGGCCCCGCGTCGGGCTGTGTGCTGACTGCCGGCTCAGAGCCTGGAGCCTCTTTCAGTCTGTGACTCCCTCTCTCTCTGACCCTCCCCTGCTCACGCTGTCTCTCTCTCTCTCTCCTAGAAATAAATCAAAAATATTTAAAAAAAATAAAAATAAAATAAATAATGACTTTTGCACTGTGTACCTATCCGTTACCGTCGGAGACACGTAGAAAAACAAACCTATCAGTAAGCTAGTGATTAGAGCTCACTTTATATCAGGTCTGAGAGCATCAGACACCCACGATCCCCAGTGGACCACAGGTGACAACTGTCTTCGTAAAACAGATGCGAGGGAGCACAGGCCCGAGACATGTGAGCGGTTAAGGAGGGTAGCTTAAAGGAATTGGCAGTTTTCCCAGTGCACTGCCTTCCAAAGCAAAGACCTTGGGACTGTCCCAAGAAGGAAAAAGATAATCCCCTCCCATTGGCATTCTTGCCCTTTGACCTGCACTATCACACCACAGTCCTTCAGGCCACCACCATGAGAGGAGTCAGAGAAACACCTTCGGTTTGCCTGACGTAATGAGTTTTTAATCGCTCTGACTCATGATTGTGAAGAGCAGCTTTTATATCCATGGAGTCGCTGGCTGAAAACTTTTTGTTTTGAATGATAGGTATGTTTTATTTAAATATTCTCCCTAAAGCCCCTGGCAGTCTTTTGGATAATGGCTACATAGCCAATACCATGGAGATTCTCCATTCGGCGGGTGACAGGGGAGCAAACTAGCACACCATGCCTTAGGTCAGACGTGTTACTTTAACATTGCTCCTTAATCATACCGAGTTCTGTTTAGATAAAACATATTTCGATAAAGTTTCACCTGGGTCAGGATAACACAAAGCAATGTTAAGCAGTGCTCCACTGTCTTTCTAGATGTCCCAGTTATAAGAACTTGTTCATGGAGCAGGGAAGGGACTGTGTAGCAGTGAACTCCAGTTCAGTGTGATAAGATAATTCTCAGGAATTCAGACAGAGCTGAGGCCTCTGACAAAAGCAGCAAGGCTGGAGACATTAGTGAACAAAAACTTAGTCTTTGTTAAATGGTGGAAGGGATGGGGGGAATTCTTGTTTGTTTGTTTGTTTTTTAAGTTTATTTGTTTTCAGAGGGAGAGAATGAGCATGAGCAGGGGAGGGGCAGAAAGAGAGAGAATCCCAGTCAGGCTGCACACTCAGTGCAGAGCCTGATGCAGAGCTCGAACTCACAAACTATGAGTTCAAGTCTTGGCTACACGTGTCCTTTGGTGTATGATTGTGACCTAGTGGGTGAGCCTCGCTGGGCCTCTGCTGTCTCCTCTGTGTCGGAAGGCACATATACTCCTTGCCTCAGACGACCGCCATAAGGCTTAAATGGACAATACATTCAGTACTAGGGCCATTTCTGTGTAGTTTGGCATGAAGGGCCTGCTTGTACTGTCTCTCTGTTGCACTCATAAGACTTTTTTTTTTCTTTATCAAAAGCATCCTGTCTCAGGGGGTGCCTAGGTGGCTCAGTCAGTTAAGTGTCCAACTCTTGATTTCCACTCAGGTCATGATCTCACGGTTTGTAGGTTCAAGCTCCGTATTGGGCTCTGTGCTGACAACACAGAGCCTGCTTGGGATTCGCTCTCCCTCTGTCTCTGCCCCTCCCCTATACATGCGTTCTCTGTCTCTCTCTCTCTCTCTCTCTCTCAAAGTAAATAAATACACATTAAAAACTCCTGTCAGGCAGAGGTCCTGTGGAAGGAGGACCAGCTCTACCTGTTAGCTGTGTGGTGCCATTTAAATGACTCAGTTTCCCTGAGGCACACTGACCGGACACATGGAATGGGGACATGAGTCCCCGGCTTATTTGGGGGTGGTATTTGGAAGGCATGTTACCAAATGTAAATTGCTGGCTGTACGTTGCTGTTGTCCCAGCTGTGGACACACAGGCCTCGAAAATGAAGCGACGTGCCGTCGTTCAGTCTCTTGGGGCTTCTACCGCCCTGGAGAGTGAAGTTATTTTTATGAAGTCCTACTTTGGCTTGGTGGTCATCTCCCCCTGACACGGGCTAAGGATAGGCCCTCACAGCCAAAATGGTGATAGTGACAAGAGCAGGTGGTGGGTCTTTTGGATGTGCTACAGCTAATCTAAGAGATAGGACATTGGAAATTTTCAGGAAGTGGGAAATAAGAACCATGATAGTGATTTGTACATTTCTTCCCCTCTGAGGATGCCGTCAGGGAGACTGGGGCTTCAGGTCTGTGGCAGACTTTCCTTACTGGATCCAACACCATCCAGGATGAACTAAAGACAACCAAATGGTACACTCTAGGGAGGGACATTTTGTAAGCACCCACAGTGGAAAAATATTAATAAACTGCAGCCCTAATGTAATCAGGACCTTCTGGTCATTCCGGCAGTATTTGCATATGCCAGTAATGTTAAATGCATGTATCAGATTCCATCTAGGCTCAAACTGAAAAGTGACTTAAGCTTTATTTCTCAAATGTGGTCTGATTGTCGTTTTATACTTATGAAGCTGTTGGTTGAAAACTCCTTCTAAAGGTGTTCCATGCCTTATGTCATGAAAAAATCCAAATAGCCCCTAGTTTCTGTGTGTGTTGCTACTCAGAAACAAAATTAGACTCACTTTTATATCATCATTCATCTTGGTGTCCCAAGTTACAATTTATGAGTCATCTCATACTTCAAAATTTTAGAGGGTAGAGTTCTTTGGCAAAATAGTTTTTAGCAAATGGCTCATTAAGATTAGCACCTCAGGGCACGTTGGTGGCTCAGTCAGTTAATCATCCAACTGTTGATTTTGGCTCAGGTCAGGATCTCACAGTTTGTGAGATTGAGCCCCTGCATTGGGCTCTGGGCTGACTGTGTGGAGCCCACTTGGAATTCTCTCTCTCCCTCTCTCTCTCCCTCTCCCTCTCACTCTCCCTTCCCTTCTCTCTCTCTCTCTCTCTTTCTCTCTCTCTCTCTCTCTCTCTCTCAAAATAAATAAGTAAACTTAAAAAAAGCCCTCATTCTTCCATAGTCTCCCTATCTGGAACTTTGAGGAATAGAATATTTCCACCTCATAAACCTAAATATGTGAATGCAAGTAATCAGAATTAAAGGTCTTTTTTCTTCCTTCAAGCTGGCCGTACTAACCTAAGGCCCTCCTCTTCCCCACTGACCTTGTACTCTTTTAGAATATGTGAAGCGTTTTTACAAAATGTTCAAGTGAGTATGCACCTGTGGAGGGAGTCAGGTCATTTTACCATGAAGGTGTGTGGCTGTTTTCCAGGACCAAAGGAATATGATCTATTTCTCTGTGAAACCAGACTGGATTGGAGGATAGAACATAAAAGTATCAGGAACATCTAGTCTTTGTAGTATCCGGTACATGCTTGTAGTACATTGTATGAAAAACAACCCACATCTTGGATCAGATTGGTTCATCTTTGTAACCTATTATATGCATGACCTTGGGCAAGTCACCTACCTCTCAAAACACATGTCCTCATCTCAAAATATTTCCTTCCTGGGTTGCCTGGGTGGCTCAGTCGGTTAAGCGTCTGACTCTTACTTATAACTCAGGTCATGATCTCACAGTTTGGGAGTTCGAGTCCCACATCTGGCTTGCTGCTGTCAGCATAGAGCCTTCAGATTCTCTGTCCCCCTCTCTGCCCCTCCCTGCTTAGTCGCTTTCTCTCAAAAATAAAGTTAAAAAAGATTTTTTAAAAGATTAACTCCTTCCTAGGACTGCCATAATTAAATGACATTGTCATCTGGTGAACAGGAAGGAATGAATGGGAGTAACTTCAGTTGTCACTGGTGTAAATCTCTGTGGTTTGAACCAGAAAAGTAGTTAGAATTCTGTTATTTTACCCAATCTCTTTTTAGGAGACAAATGAGGAAATGACTGACTTTTTTTTTCTTTTAAATGTGGACTGCTTCATGAATGTGCACATCGTCCCTGTGCAGGGGCCATGCTCATCTTCTCTGTATTGTTCTAATTTTATTCTATGCACGGGCTTCCTAAGAGAGCACAATGAGTGACTTTCTTAATGAGTGCTAGGCATTTTTCATACATTATCTCATTTAATCAACAGAAAATCCTGGGAAACAGGTAAGAGTATCTCCACTTTACAGATCAGGAGATTGAGGCTTAGAAAGGGTAGCTTTTGAGGTTGAGTAGTTCATGTAGATAGCGTGCACCTTAAAACAGCCAGTTGTTTTATCAGCACGCTGGGTTTACTCAGGAATAGCACTTTGAGACATGCAGGCTATGGCAAATCACAGGCAGGTCTAGAGATCAAAGGAGGGAAAATTAAATTACAGAGAAAAGGAGGAAGTTGGGAAGGGTTGCTTTGAACACAAGTCCATTGGAGAGAAGTGAGAGTTCAGGGCTTCTCATTGGATGAGATGTGGTATTTCCTTATTGGCTGAGATTGTTGCTGGGCAAAGAGAAACTCTTTTGCCAGCTGGGGTGGGCAGTAAGTGGAGTGGAGGCTTCTTTCTGTTGGGGTCGGTATCTGAGGACCAGAGGTGGGGCACAAGAGCTCCCCCTCTTGGCTTCCAGATTCTGTTTAAAATGAGGTTTCCTTTATTCCGAACTGAGCTGAGAATTCACGTCCCACACTTTCTGCCTACCATTACTATTCAGTGCTTTCCCTACCCGCACGTGCCTCAGGAGAGCAGGGTATGTGGAGAGGAACCCCAAGCAGATGTCCACAAGCACATAACTTCTTTAGAGCCTTGGGCCTATCTTTAAAGTGACTGTGCACTTGGCATTCATTCCCTTGTCTCAAGACTGAGGTTTCCCACCAAGCCCTTGAGTACAATTGATGATGCCCATTTGCCCTCTGGCTTTGTAAAAGGAACTTTGAGGAGCCTGGCTTTTCTTCTTGGAGGCTGGAGAGCTTACTGGTGGTTCTGATTTCTTAAACCTCAAAAAATTTTTCCCTTGAATGTGAAGATTTGAAGTCCTGTTGTGTGAAGTCTGAACCAGTATTAACTCGCTGATTCTGTTTCAGATCTCTATTCCGGCTTTTTCCGTCACCCTCATAAAGAAAACCAAAACTGCCCTTCTGGTGCCAAATGCCCTGATTATAGCGACAGTCACAGACCGGGTGAGTACTCCTCAGAGCAAGGTGTCTTTCCTTTGTCCTGTTGCTGGAGTGTTGCTTCCCCTCACAAGGGGCTTTATTCCCACCTGTTGTGTGTGGAATAACACAAAATTTCAAAGGAAATTTTGAATTTCCTGCTGACTTCATTATATTTGCTTGATCAAGGTAAAAAAAAAAAAAAATATTTCCCAACTTCTCTTTCCTTAATATCTCTTAGAACAGGCTAAACTGATATATTGAGATTCTCTAATACTTAATATTTAAAAGAGCCCCCACCACCACACTGTTGATGGGGTGAGGCCAGGTGATATTGACGAGCCCCCGGAGTGGAGTGGCCAGTCTCCCCACAATCTTACTTTGTATTTCTCCAGAACCATACCAAATACATAAACTTTGTTCTTGCTGTACACGTGGGGCTTCAGGATGAGTTCCTAGCCCCTCTTTGCTTCCAGGTTGCTTTAAGTAGTGTTCTTCTATACAGAAATTCAAGAGCTGCTCCATACTGCTGGGTTACCCCAAAAGTGTGCTACCAGAAATAGCTGCATAGAGAGGTGTTTATTTCAGCTTGGCCAAACAGAGGGAGTAGAATAGTATGGTTCCTCATTTTTTGCTTGAAATTATTGTTTTAGTGTTTATTTTTCAGAAAGACAGAGTATAAGCAAGGGAGGGGCAGAGAGAGAGGGAGACACAGAATCCAAAGCAGCCTCTGGGCTGCAAACTGTCAGCACAGAGCCCAACAAGGGGCTCGACCCATGAACCGTGAGATCATGACCTGAGCCCAAGTCAGACGCTTAACCTACTGAGCCATCCAGGCACCCCTTGAAATTATTTTTTTAATATTTTACCTAGTATTTCCAATGAATGCATAAAAGTTACATTCCGTTTCTAACCATACTGGATAACTTGAAGAGGGAAGGAGAATGAAGGAAAGATAAAAGAGACTTCTAATCTGGTAGGAAATATGTTAATATTTTGGGGAAAAATTTTAATATTAATAGCTAATAAGCAGGTACTTCTCACCAGGCATATGCTAAACACTTTGCTTCTGTTTTCACATTTGTTCCACACTGCTCCCTATGAGGGGTAGGTGTCAAGAAAACTGAAGTCAAAGGGCACCTGGGTGGTTCAGTTGGTTGTCCAACTCTTGATTTCAGCTCAGGTTATGATCCCAGGATCATGGGATCGAGCCCCGCCTTGGGCTCTGTGCTGATAGCATGACGTCTGCCTGGGATTCTCTATTTCCCTCTCCCTCTGCCCCTTCCCCGCCAAAATTAAAAAAAAAAAAAATTTTTTAAAGAAAACTGAAGCCAAGAGTGGTAGAGTTGTTAGCCCAATGTCACCCACTTCTAGGTGTCAGAGCCAGACTCTGCAACTAGGTCTAATGCAGGACCCATAGTTTTAACTACTTTGGAATACATACTCGCTTGGAAAGGATATCCAGTGCTCTTGTTGGTGGGTAAAAGCGATAATCACAAACTTCGGAAAACGGGATCTGAAAAGATTTTGTGGCTCAAGTTGATGGAGAAAGAGTGAATTTTATTATTTTCTTTCATGTACCATTTTTGGTAAAATCATTTTTCCTTCTGTCATCTGTCACCAAATTACTTGTCTAGTCTGATGTCATGTCTTTCCCATTGCTTGTGTGGAAGCATCCACTAGAGAAATCTCCACATTTGCACAAGGAAGAATCTGGAAGTAGCTTGAAAAAGAATGAGCCTGTGAGAGCCTCTGGGAAATTTTTAGTGGAAATGTAGGTCAAAACAGAGAAAGCAGACCCTTGGGAATTTTTAAATACCTTAAAAGAAAAGGGGTAGGCAGTGGGGAACCCATTTTAAAGACGATCTAGCAAATATCACTAGCCTTCCCCCTCCCCCCCCCTTTTTTTTTTTTAGGCTTCCANGGTATTGGAGCCTTCATGTCATTCAACATTTCTTTATTCCTTAAGAGGGGCTGGAAGGTTTTGTTGCTGTTGTGGGGGAGTAGATTTTGTTTATTCCAGGAACGGAATAAAAACTGAATGTCTAGGTGAATGAGACTGTAGACCAGTGGAAAAAAAGGAAAAAAATATATATATATACAGATAAAGTTCTGCACTCTGAACTCTCATATCTCATCAGGCGGTTTTCTGTTTAGTCATCACTCTGTTTTGTTTTTCAGTACATATTTGTCTCCTTACTCTCCAGAGATTCCACTTACAAACTACTAAAATCTGTGTGTGGACATTTAGAAGTGAGTATGACATCCCCAAGCCTCACTTGCTGTCTCCCTTCTGTATTTCCTGTGGTTTCATAGTCCATCTGGTTTTCCTTTTGGTTTCACTAATTTCAGAACACAAGTGTTGGAAACAGCCCCAACCCGTCTTCTCTTGAAAACAGTTTCCGGGCTGACTGCCCTTCATCTCTGCCTCTGGTGAGTTACCTACATAACTATCTCAGTGTGAAAGAAAGGGGGTGATGCGTCCCAGCTACACTTCTCCTGACACCATGACCAGGGGACCTTAGTATCTGAGGTAAAATTGAAGACGCGGGACATTTCTGTCCTCAAGAACAGGGGGGCATAGAAGGCCGTCGACTTTTTCCAAATAATTGACGAGCTGACCTACCAAAGAAAAGAAACAGGATAGTGGGCTGTCTGGGTGAGTGGGTGGTCCGTGGAGGTGAGCCCAGAATCTTGCTCTATTTGCTTGTCAGTGTTGTTTTAGAGGGATTCACCAAGTTGGGAGGAGGGGCATGATCCATCCCCACAAATCGTTGATTGTCTTCTGTGTTCAAGGCACTGTGCTAATGTATGAAATAAGGACACCAAGAAAAACCAAAAAAACTAGCTTTTGCCTTCAAAGACTTTATAGCTTAGTAGGAAAGATGAGGAACATCCAGAAATAACTGTAAAAGAAGGACTCTGTAGTGATCCAGTGAAAGAGATTTTGTGATTCCTTCAGATTCCATTGACAGTATAGTAAATCTCCAGTGGAAAGTAGTTCTCCCCCATTTGTACAAGTTTCCTACCTATTGTGGTATCATGTTGGCTCAAGCCACTTCTAGCCTTGTTTATTTGAGTCATTATTTCTAAACAGATTACTGTTAAATGTTGAAATACCTTCGGTGTAATGGTATGAGCTGTAACGTCTACAAATTTTTTTTTTTGAGACCTGTGAAAAAGTACAGGGATTGAAAACATGGTCACATAAAAAGCTGTACAGGAATGTTTACAGCTGCTGTGTTCCTAATAGCCAAAAGATAGAAACAGTCCTGATGCCCATCGTCTGCTGAATGGATAAATAAAATGTCCTGTGTCCATCCAACAGCATATTATTTGGCCCTAAAAAGGAAAGAGAACGGATCCATACAACATGGAGGAAATTAGAAAACATGATGCTAAGTGAAGGAAGCCAGGCATAGAAGGCCACGTTATCAGATGATTCCCTTTACATGAAAGGTCCCAAATAGACAAACGGATAGGGAGAGAAAGTGGATTGGTGGTTGCCAAGGGTGGGGGAGGAGAGAGAACCGAGACGGGGACCGCTGATGGGTCAAGGGTTTCACTTTGGGGGTAAAGGAGATGTTTGGAAATAAGACAGCGGTGATGGATGCATGCCACTGTGATTGTGCTAAAAACCACTGAAGTGTATGCTTTCAATGAGGTCTTTTAGATTTCATGAATTTTATCTCATTTTTTAAAAAACCACCTTGCGACAAAGTAGTAGGGAGCAGGACAAAATAAAATGAAACACTTAGGATTTGGAATCCAAACTTGTTTTCAAGTCTGGGCTCCACCCAACCGAGTTATGCCATCAGACCAGCTCTTGAACTGCTGTGACTCAGTTTCTTCATCCAGTAAAATGCCAACCTCATGATGAGGCTGCAGTTGGCATGCAGTCATCTGTGTATGGAGCTTTGCCTACTGTCTGATGGAGGAGAGGCATTCAGTCACTCATTGTTAAATCCAAGAGACTTGAATTTTTCATCTTTCTATCCCCTATAAATTCATGCCTGAAATGGAAATGAGTTACTGAAACGATCAAAAGATGGCTGGTATCAGCTGAAAGCATGGTCATTTGTTTACCGGATGAGTCTCTTCATTTGGGGACAACCTAAATTGTGACAATCTCAACCTAACTGGACCTTCCCCAGGACATTTTAATGACACCTGTTGTCCTTCCAGTTCATAAGCATTGGGGGTGGGGTGGAGGTGGGAATGAGATACAAAGTAAAACACGCCTGCTTTTTCCCTACTCTGCACCCCTCTATCATTCCTCTAGAATTCAAAAGTAAGAGCCCTGGCTCGGTTTTAAGGGAGTCAGGGAGGGAAGAAAAATAGCCAAAACATTCCTTTCAGCGTCTAACTTGTTAAAGCCATTTTTCCTTTTGTTTTCAATACCTTTTTTTAAACTATGGTTTAAAGAGTACCTTTGCATTTAAAGCACGTATTGTAGAAAACTTTATATCTTATTTTTCCCGTATATATGTCTATGTCAATCACTTTTTCTCATAACAGCCTGCTAAAGAGACTCCTCCAGTTTTATCCTGGCAACTTTTCAATCATTAGTTCAGCTTTTTTTTTACCCTAGACATTTGTCGTTTCAAACAAGTTGGCCACTGTTGACAGGATTCTAACTGCCCGGAAAAATCTGTTTCAGTGACCAGATCCTCTGTTGTGTTGGGGAAATGCCAGTGGTATGGGGTAATCCTCCCTTCTTTGCAGTAGTTTAGAGGTTAGGCCTCAGGGACAGGGCTGGGGGTTCCAGAGGCCTGCCTGTTTAATGACGGGAATCGGACTTTGTACACTGCATTGTTTCCCTTTAGGATTTCAACGATGAATTCTCAGATCTGGATGGAGTAGTCCGACAAAGAAGGCAAGATATGGAAGGGTACAGCAGTTCTGGCTCCCAGACTCCTGAATCTGAGAACTCTCGAGGTCTGAGAAATTCCTAAAATGGCATCCTCCACAAAACATCTTTATGCCACCCTGTAAAGACAAAGCCAACAGAAGACAACACCTTGTCAATTAATCAACAATTAAGAAGGGACTAATTTACAATTAACAATTGACAAGGGGGCCCCTGGGTGGCTCAGTCAGTTAAGCGACTGACTCTTGATTTAGGCTCAGGTCATGATCTCATGGTTCTTGGGTTCAAGGCCCACCTCAGGCTCTGAGCTGACAGGGCAGAGCCTGCTTGAGATCCTCTCCCTCTCTGCCCTTCTTCTCAAAAATAAATAAACTTTAACAAGAATTGAGAAGTGGGGCACCTGGGTGGCTCAGTCGGTTGGGCATCGGACTTCAGCTTAGGTCTTGATCTCAGAGTTTGTGGGTTTGAGCCTGGCGTCGGGCTCTGTGCTAACAGCTCAGAGCCTGGAGCCCATTTCAGATTGTGTCTCCCTCTCTCTCTGCCCCTTCCCCACTCTTGCTCAGTTTCTCTGTCTCAATAATAAACAAAAATTGAGAAGGGACTTTGGAGAAAGGGGAGTCTGAAAGTTCTAGGACAAAGAAGGATCTACGTGGTAAAAATCTATTTCTCTTTATACACATTTAATAATCTCTCTTAAATCAACAGTATAAGAGGGTGGTTGAAAGAGAAAAACAAAATATTTCCTTAGCTCTTCTTTCAGTAATACTATTCACTGTAGAGCCCAATGGCCCCCAGGAGCCCCTGAGCTAAGGGCAGGCTGTCTTTATATCATTTTCTTACTTGCTTACGTATTGGATTTCAATACCCAACCCCTGAACCAACTTGTTGCAAAGAGCCCTTCCACATGTTGTGAGATCCATTTGCTTTGTGGTTGAGCCTGTGTTTTTAATTGCATTGGGGAGAAAAGTCAGCCAGCTCCATTTTGGTTTGACAGATTTCCACGTGACAGAATCCCAGACAGTTTTGAATGTCTCCAAGGGAGAAACAAAGCCAGCGCGGGCAGACGCGCATGTGAATAGAGTGCCTGAAGGAAAAGCCAAGAGTCTCCCCCCACATGGTAAGGACTAAACATCTTAGCTAACGGGGGGGTGTGTGTGACAGACATCTGCCTGTAATTCTAAAGGGCCCTCATATTTCACTTGATGACTGCCTTTCATATTCCCTCTTCCCCTTACTACTGAACGTCTATTTCCTTTGCATATTAAGTCATTTATTTATTCAACAAACACTACCCAGTTCTGTGCTTTATAAAGTATGAGGGCTACAAAGGTAAATAGCCTCCATGGAGGTCCCTTCGTTATTGTGAATACTTTGAGATTATGATTCCAAAACTGCTGGTAAAACTCAAATTACTGATTTCTTATTTACTAATTATTCTTGTAACTGGTTACCAGTTATCCTGGTATGAGGGTAAGGATGGTGTCATTTTTGTTTAGCATTTACTCCAGCTCGGTGCTTGACACAGGGAAGGCTTTCGGTAACTGGATGAGATGAGTTGGAAGGAGTTACAACTACTGGTTAAAAAGACACCTGGAAAGGGGTCCCTGGGTGGCTCAGTTGGTTAAGCATTTGACTTTGGCTCAGGTCATGATCTCAAGGTTCGTGAGTTCAAGCCCCACATTTGGACCTGTGCTCTCCACATGGAGCCCAATTAGGATCCTCTACCCCCTTCTCTCTCTCTTTCGTGTGTGTGTGTGTGTGTGTCTTAAAAATAAGCTTTAGAAAAAATAATAAAAAGATACCTGGAAGGCTTCACTTCATGTTTTCTCTAATTTCCATTACCCAGGAATAATTTCTCTTTCAACTACCTCTTCCCCATAGGGATTTTGCTGGATGAAGGAGATGTGTTATAGTTTTAACACTGTTTCCTTTTTTTCTCCTCCTAACAGGTCAGTCAGAAACCATTGGAATCTTAAACAAAGTAAAGCCTCAGACATGTACGACTCTCCACCATATTCTTATCTTTTACGCAATCGTGTAAGTAGATGAATGTATTAGGAGTGACTTCAGAAAATGATTCTGCTCTCTGGGGCGCCTGGGTGGCTCAGTCAGTTAAGCGCCCAACTTTGGCACAGGTCATGATCTCCTGATTCATGGGTTCGAGCCCCATGTCAGGCTCTGTGCTGACAGCTCAGAGCCTGGAGCCTGCTTCAGATTCTGTATCTCCCTCTCTCTCTGACTCTTGCTGCTCTCTCTCTCTCAGAAATAAATAAAAACATTAAAAAAATTTTTTTAAATAAAAAGAAAACAATTCTCCTCTCTAAAAAAAAAAATCTCATGGTTCCAAAAATCTTTATGAATCTCCGTTTGTTTTTAATGTAATCCAGATCTTTCCTTTGACAATTTGTGTGTCATCTTCCAACATTTTCCCCCCTGAGGCTTAGGTTACATTTTCATATTCCTCCCCTTATTTAAATAAATAGAAAGGAGGAAGGAAAACCAAAATCTACCAGATCCATCAGAGGACTAAGTTCTGAGTGGTTACTTTTCATTAGAAAATTGTTCTGGGGGCACCTGGGTAGCTCAGTCGGTTAAGAAAATTGCTCTCTGAATTATGAAGCATCTTTGGCCTTAGTTGATTTTCCCATCTATCCCATGTCCTCGGGATAGAAGCCAGAACAACTTAAAAATACCATCATCCCTTTTACTGAAGACTCAGGCGTTGACTTTTAAAAATTCGCCCTCAGCTTCCAGTCTGTAATCAGTTGTTTTTCTGAAAATATGGACCCAGTTCTAGGCTCTTCCTGACAATCAAGGAGGATGTGCCCAGTTTGGCTTCCAGATAAAGAAAGGAATTTGTGAGTCACCAGAGAACAAGACTAGGTACTCACCAGCTAGGCCCTTCTAGTGCGGGCCACAGCAGTGGGAGAAGGACCACGCGCTGGGTGATCCGCCTTGGGCATGGCCTTGAGAGATCCCAGTAGGATGGCCATTGTTTGTCAGTTGACGCACCTGGGCCAGTGGATTTCAAATCCCTTTCTAGCTCTCTGGGTTTCTGACCAGCATCAATTTGTTGGAAAATGACCTTTTTCAAGTCTCTGGAAAGTTCATTTTGGAGAATATCTTGCCTTAAATGGACAACACTGGCTCTGAATTGTTTTATGGACATCAGTCCATTATCCTATTGAGAATTTCTTTTATCCCTTTCCAGGGTCTGTGCACTAATCATCTCGACCTTCTACATGAGATACAGGATTAATACTCTGGAGGAGAGGCTGGGGTCACTAACCTCCACCATGGACACCCATCATAACGAGTAAGACGATTCCATCCGGGGCTACCATCTGCTTGCTCTTGAGACTAGCATCATGTCCGACTGGCGCTTGCCATCCTTAGCAAACATGAATGGAGGCTCCAGTCTGTATGCCACATTTTGTTCCCTGTGTCTGTGGAAAGGAAAGGCATAGGTGGGAGGGGCCCAGAAATGAATGGCCTGACTCTGAACTGTTCTTGGGCTGCTAAAGTGTTGCCAGTGATAAGGCAAGAAACAAGCCTGATTTTACATTATCTTTATTCTATTATCCTAAGACTCAGTTGTGACCTTGGCCTGTTTATTAACATATGCCAGTAAAACTTATCTTCCTAAAATGGCAGTGCGTGAAGACATGGATAGGAAAGAAGCAATTCAAGTACCTCAGCTCCTTTTTCATGTATTAATTCTTTATATGAACTCTTATAGTTAGGAAGCCTGTGACCACTATGAAGATCTATGTGACTAGTAATTAGCTGAATGCATCTGTGAAGATTTTCCTTCACGGTGTTTTTTTTGAGGGGGAGGGGAGGGGCTTGTTTTGACTGAACTAAGGGGCCTTACTGGGGAGAGCCAGGAATACAGTGGGCGTAAGACCTGGCATGGCGGCCCTTCTTCTTGCCAAAGGTGGGCACACTGACAAAGTGTCATTGTACTACATTCACTTCTTAGCCTGGCCTCTTTTTCTCCTGTTTGGCCACGCTGGGAGTGTGCCCTCTTACTTTGCCAGCAGGGGTCTGGGAACCATGGTCTTCACCTCCAAGCATGTGGTCAGAGCCTCATCTCCACACTGACCTAGGATAGCCTCATCCTGCAGGGGTGTACCTGCCGGGAGCACGGCTCGACCTTGTGGAGCAATGCCTTCTCGTCAGCCTCCATGAGCCTTGATCTGCGCGACTGTCCCTCACCTCGAGGGGGTGTAGCTCCTGGGCACGGACAAATAGGTGCATGTCAGTGACTGAACCGCAGCTATCGCAGCCACTACCCTGCAGATGGAAGCCCCATCAGTCATTTTTAACAGGCCTGAGCTAATTAAACCTATTTAGACCTAGAGCTCTTTCCTTTACATCCATTCACTTAAGGATTTGGATGCATTACCTGAACAAGTAAAATAACTTATTCCATGTTAGAAAGCATACTTTTAGCCCAAGTTCTGACAGTAGAGATACTTGCTTACAGAGTTTGTACCATATGCTAGCTACTCTATTACGTCTTACAGCTTGTTTTACAGTTGGTAGTAAAATCAAGACTCAAATGCAAGTCTGTGTGACAACATGGAGGGTAGGCTTTCCAGTCCACCAGTGGCTTGGTTGTGAGGTACAGCTAGGACCTGGGTCAAGCTATTTTGACTGGTCTTCAAAATCACCTGGATGGCCTGTTACAACAGATGGCAGGGCCCATTTCCAGAGTTTGAGGTACTAGATCTGAGAGCCTGAGAATGTGCATTTCTGTCAAGTTCCCAGGTGATGCTGATGGTGCCAGCCTGGGTGTATACGTGGAGGACTATTACCCTATGCCATTCTGGGACCTCTTTGTGCTCAAACAACTACCTCAAAGTTTTGTCTGTGGCTTACATGGATGCTGGCTTTTGGTTATTTTGGAACCATACATCTATCTTTAAACTAGTACTGCAGAACCCAAAGAATGGTCTGGAATAGATGGATATCCCCTACTCAAATTGTTAACCTACTTAGTCTGCAAACATCTAGACTTACTTCCTGGTTCATGATCATATACAAGGTTGATTTTTTTTTTTTTTAAGAAACTGTTACCTCATGTTGTATTATCATTTTACTAACTTGGTGATGAGGAGGGGGAAATTCCAGTAACAAGGACAAATGGAACACTTCACTATGTAAATAATCAACTCAGGAAGACATACAATCTGAAAGATAATCACTTAAAGGAAAAATCACAAAGAATATTTATGACATGAGGCCAGGAACACCCGTGACAGGAAAAAGCTGTTCATAAAGTACTTATATAGGATGTGAGCTTCCCCCCCATCTTTCTTAACTCCAAGGTGCTCTGGCCTTGGAGCACATTAAATCCACATTTCTAATCAGATTGTTTAGTTGTAGCAGAATCCATACCTTTTACCAGCTTCGTTAGTACGTTAAGAGCCTGTACCCTGTCAGAATTTCATGTTGATGGATCAGTTTTCTGGATCTCAGTTCCCTCATCGAAACACTGAAACATTCTGACTCAGCTTCCTTTTTTGAGATCTAAGATTTTGATGGTATGGGTCAAGGATAAAGAAAAAACTGTTTTAGTACTAGTAAACAGAGAAACATCTGATTGCTTTGTTAATCTTTACATGATCATAATTTACCAAGTAAATTACCATCTGAAAGTTACCACCTGAAAAATGGATCCTATGTAAAATAATTAGACCGATCATTGCCATCCAAAAACAAATTACAGCCAAGAAACTCGTTCCAAACCTTAACATGAAAATCGAATCAGTGTCTTGAGAGCATCCCTCCAGGAGAATGTATCTACATGTTGTAATTTCCTACCGTTTTAGCTGCTAAAGGAGCCCAGTGGGCTCTGGGGAAGAGAGGGGCCCATGCCATAAACAGTTCAAATGATAAACCCTGACTACATCTTCTGTAAAACCAGGCAAGTTACATTGCCATGGCAAGTCTCAAAAAAAGAATCACCAAAGTCTCACACTTCAAAAGCAAACAATTTGATTTAAGACATTCTTAAACATTCAGAAAGTTGTAGTGTAAATGCCCCATCCTCCCCTAAAAAAAAAAAAAAAAGTCTGTGACTGAGAAGAGCAAGAATTCTTGCAAATTTCGGCAGTAGCGGGGAGAGAGAGGACATTAGAGGTTAACAGAAGAGGTCTTAGCAGCCATGTGCTTGAGCAGATGGTTTTTGTTAGGAAGCCAAAACCCAACACAGCCACTTGCGCACAAATAGCTTAAGAGACTTCCCGCTGAGCTTTTAAGATCCAGGCCCCTGAGCACCCAGGCTGGACTTGGGGGTTACTGCAGTGCCTTGATGATGTTAACAAGTTCAAGGCACACTCTCTACTACTAGAACCTAGTTTTCTGTTCACCTAAATTTAAAATGTGTTCACTCCACTTCTTCCTTAGCCACCCCCCTGCCCACAGTAATTCTTCTCTCTGTTCTTACAGACAGACAGCACCATCCGGCCTGGGGCCGCAAGTACAATTAAACGTGGAGATCCTCTGCCAAGAGCTTACAGCTAACATAATGAAATTAGAAAAGGTGACTCATTTATTTCCTATGTTGGGGTAGTAGCGCTAGTGCCTGTTGGTTGCCATCGAGCAGGGGTGACTTACACACTTTCGGGGTGCAGCGCGCAGCCTCAGTGACCAAACCCAGCCAGGGGACCGCATGGTAAATGTGCAAGAGTGCTTTTAATTTCCACAAAGACCTCGTTTCTATCTCATTTTCCTTATGGGTCTATCTTTTGCTTTTCCTCCTTAGAAATATTTCATGCTAGGGCGTCTGGGTGGCTCAGTCCATTAAGTGTCCAACTCTAGGTGTTGGCTCAGGTCGTCATTTCATGGTTTGTGGGTTCAAGCCCCATGTCGGGCTGTGCACTGACCGTGCAGAGCCTGCTTGGGATTCTCTCTCTCCCTCTTTCTCTGCTCTTCCCCTTGCTCGCTCGCTCTCTCAAATAAGCTTTCAGGAATAAAAAAATGTTAGTTACTGAGAATTGAAGATAGCTTTCTGTTTTTTGTGTTTTTGAAACAAACGCTTACCAATGTTGGGCTTCCGTGCCGACCTAGAGCATGGGAGCATGTGAATTCTCTGGTTTGTTTGCTCCGGCATACAGTGGCATTCTTGGACCAGAAGCGCACACAGAATCCTGCTGCCCCCTTTTGCGTTTCTTCCTTCTTGTGCCAGGCCTGGCTAGGGCACCACATGCTGTAATGAGGGACAGAAAAACAGGAGAGCCTGTCCACAAGTTCATGTGCGTGGCTTCCACGAGAGCCCAGCCACTCGGCTAGGAGGCCAGCAGGCAGAGCAGTGATAAGTAGAAGGAGGGACAAAATGCAGATGCTCAAGTTGTAAAAGTTACACATTGCCCACACTGCCCACTGTTCTTTTTGACACGTCTGCCCCCTTCCTCAAAGGTGGTCTGGCAGCAATGCGACACAGCCTGGCTGTGAAATAGCACCTATCCCCATGGCTTTAATTTTGGTTTTACTTTTGAGTTTCTGTCTTTGTAGGTGTGTTTTATATTTTTTGGTCATCGGTCCTTTGTTTCATTTCTTTTTCTACCTTCATACTCTTGCTTTTCTGTTTGTTTGGTCCTGTGGGGTAGGTAGGCAAGATATGGCGTAGGAATGAGAGAATGAAGGCAATGCCTTTTGTGGGTAATGAAGCAAATACTTTTTTTTTTTTAACATTTATTTTTGAGAGAGTGAGAGAGACTGAGCACAAGCAGGGGAGGGGCAGAGAAAGGGCGAGACACAGAATCCAAAGCAGGCTCCAGGCTCTGAGCTGTCCGAACTCATGAACCGCGAGATCATGACCTGAGCTGAAGTTGGATGCTCAACCGACTGAGCCACCCAGGTGCCCCAATACTTAATTTGTTAGCACTGCAAATAGCATCAGTGACGAGTCAGACCCCTGTCTTATCCATACTCTGCCACTGCCTGTCTGTGTAGTTGGTCTAGTTTTGGGTCATCTCCACTTCATACATGAAACTTTCCCTGGGTGGTTGAGATGAGCACACATGAAGCTCGGGGCACACACATTGGAGATCCTTTGCTCTTTTCCCACCCCGCGTGCCTGCAGGACATCACACACTGTCCACAAAAACATCTACGTATTCTCTCCCTTTTGTTCCATGGGGTTCCCAACTGGATCACAGACCTCTACGAAGTAGTGGTAGTGTTAGTAAGGTCCAACACTGTACTATCATCTCAAGATCCAAAGACACGTCATGAACCCTCTCTCTGTGACATTCAGTCATTTGGGAAATGTGTAATATGTAGTAGGAGTATTAAACATTGATGGTCTGAATCAGACACCACATGACACCCAGGCTCTGTAAGGATCAGTTTCCCACTTTCTCTGCATTTAGGTCACACTTGGTGTGGCCTGTGCTTTTGTTCTTTTTCTTCCATTTGACTTTTTCTTGGTCTCTCCTGACATTTTATCGTAGTGCCATTCTTTGTTTTTTTAGTACTTCCCCCCCCCCCCCCTTTAGAGTGG
>NW_027530640.1:580286-589060 GCF_008692635.1 Crocuta crocuta
CCCCCCCCCCCCACTTTAAAGTGGATTATCAGCAGAGCTCTATTCCGCTAAAAAGCATTTGCCTGATTGAAAATGAACCCAGGGGTAGCTTTTTATTGCAGGTAGAATAGATTAATCTCAGAATTATATAGGCTATGGCAGATAGGCCCTTCCATTCTGTTTGGTTTTTTTTGTTTTTTTGTTTTGTTTTTTTGAAAGACTGCATAAGCAGGGGCTGAGCAGAGAGAGAGGGAGACACAAAATCCAAAGCAGGCTCCAGGCTCTCAGCCCACAGCCTGAACAAGGCTCAAACCCACAAACCTTCAGATCATGACCTGAGCCAAGGTCTGAGTTTAGCCAACTGAGCCACTCAGGCACCCCTCCATTCTCTTTAATAACAAGAACTTCTCTCTTACTATTTTAAGATACAAAACAATCTACAGAAGCTGCTTGAGAATGGTGACTGACGGACCACGGTGTTCAGGCCAACATGATACCTCGCGCTTCCCTTTGAAGAAGGTGCTCCCCGAGTCATTGTGGTGGCGCGCTCCCTGCTGGCCAGAGGAGCGAGCCGACAGGCGTCCCCCGCCATATTTGCACTTGGAGGTCTGCGGCTCAGGAAAGGGGGGGGAAGGAAAATAGTTTTGGTTCCTGTGCAATAAACACGGACCCTTTCTCTCTGAGGAAGTTTTCAGTGCTGCTGCCTGAAGAAAACAGACCCATCTCTGGAGGTCTCAGGAAGGGCCTTGGTGGACACCCTCCCGGATGATTGTGGTCCCACAGTTAACTCGACTGTGTCAGCAAACACACTCCACTTCATGCCCTTTCAGTCCTTTCCCTGCTCCCTTTTCTCTCCTGTACACCCTTCTGAACCAACCTTCAAACTAAGGGATAGATCACGTGCCAACAAACTTGATACGAACCTTTCAAGAATGAGCCAGGACTCTAAAACAGCAAGAAATAGCTCTAATGGACAGACTTGTCTCCAACGACACCAACATGTTTCTCCTTTCCCTCCTTCGGCTGTTCTGTTCTGCTTTAAATCCTCTCAGTTGAGCACCAGCAAGAATACCGCAGAGTGGATTGAAATATCCCACGTGTGTTGTGTTTTGTTCAACTAATACTTAATTGGACTGACTGGCACCGGCCCCAGATCAGGAATCTGTGACACATGCGACTCAAGTACTAATTTAAGCTTCCCCTGCAACCAAAACTAATCTTTAAACCAAAAAGTACCACAGTGATTTGATACTGGATGAAAAACACTGAATTCTTAAATGTGTAGGTGAACTGTGTTACTTTTGAAGCAGGATGCCCATATTGAATATGAAGCCCATTTCAGCATGACTAACATAAAGAAGTAACTGGTGGTTTGCTAACTTCTATTTCCCATATGAGTTGGCTGGTTTTTATTAATAATTATTTAGGTACCAGAAGATCTGTAATATAAATAACTGTTTCTATCAGCAATGCATTTTATAATCATTTCTATGAAATGTATTTTGTTTAATCAGATAAGCTAATAAATGAATTAGTTACACCATTTGGATTTCTTAGCCTCCTGGACAAGAACTGTGCCTGGTGCACCCTGGCTTTTAATAAATTCTCATTGGTTCAACTGCCCTAATAACACTGTGTTTTGTCAGTTGGTAAACTTTTAACTATGACAACATGCTTTTTTTTTTTTTTTAACTGCTTCTCACCTCTACTACTTCCAACTCACCAGTACTTCTTGCTTCCCAAGTATTCATTCCACAGCTCAAAGATGATTTAAATTCTGGGGTTGCAATGATACAAGGGAAAGAAAATGAACTTCGAAATCAGGAAAACAATGCCTGATGTCTGGATCCACATTTTATGGGTTGTGTGACCTTAAGGCTTTTGGCCATTTTACCCCATTTTATTTATGTGACCAAAACTACCAACAAAAAGTGTCATTGTGAGGATTCAATGTGATGATTGTCTCTACAGCACATCACAGTGTCACGCAAGTAGTACACTCTCAGACCAAGTACCATATTAGCTATTTTTAGAAATGTTTTCAAGTCTGACATTGTAGTTATATAAAAGTTCTATGTCCATAGTTAACAGTCAAGGGGCGCCTGGCTGGCTCAGTTGGTAGAGCATGTGACTCTGGATCTCAGGGTTGTGAGTCTGAGCCCCATGTTGGGTGGAGACATTACATAAAAATAAAATCTAAGAAAAAGTTTAGAGTCAAAACCCACTAGGGATTCAAGAGGGAGTAAGCCACCTATAGAGAGAAATTTTACGGGTGTGAAAAGCTTTAAGAGGTTCAAGTTTCACGGTGAAGGAAACAATCAACAAAACTAAAAAAGCAACCTATTGAATAGGAAAAGATCATTGCAAATGACATACATGATAAAATGTATCCAAAATATTCAAACAATTGATAAAACTCAACGCCCAAATAAACTAAGAATCCAGTTGAAAAATGGGAAGACATGGAAAGATGTTTCTACAGAGAAGACATGCAGCTGACCAACAGACTCATCAAAAGACGATCAACATCACTCATCAGGGAAATGCAAATCAAAACAACAATAGGAAAACACCTCATGGGGCACCTGGGTGGCTCAGTCCATTATGCAATCGACTCTTGATTTTGGCTCAGGTCATGATCTCATGGTGGTTCGAGCTGTGCATCAGCCTCTGTGCTGTCAGCTTGGGATTCTATCTCTCCCTCTCTCTCTCTGCCCCTCCCCTGCTCATTTCTCTCTGTCTCAAAAATAAACAAAAAAAATTTCTTTAGAAAACACCTCAGATCTGCCAGAATAGCTAAAATCAAACATACGGGAAACAAATGTTGGCAAGGACGGGGAGAAAGAGGAGCCCTTGTGCACTGTTGATGGGAATGCAAACTGGTGCAGCCACTCTGGAAAATGTTAAGAGGTTCCTTAAAAAGTTAAAAATAAAACTACCCTACCATCCAGGAATCACAGTACTAGGTATTCACCCCCAAAACACAGAAACACTAATTCAAAGAGATACATGCACTCCTGTTTATAGCAGCATTATTGGGGCACCTGGGTGGCTCAGTTGGTTAAGCGTCCGACTTTGGCTCTGGTCATGATCTCGTGGTTCGTGAGTTCATGCCCTGCATTGAGTTCTGTGCTGACAGCTCAGAGCCTGGAGCCTGCTTCAGATTCTGTATCTCCCTCTCTTTCTGACCCTCCCTTGCTTGCTCTCTCTCTTTCTCTCTCTCTCTCTCAGAAGTAAATAAAACATTTCAAAATACATATATAGCAGCATTATTTACAATAGCCAACTTATGGAAGCAACCCCAGTGTCCAGTGACAGATGAATGGATAAACAGGAAGTGGCAGATATACACAATAGAATATTATTCAGTCATTAAAAAAATGAAAAATGAAATCTTGTCATTTGCAAAGACATGGATTGAGCTAGAGAATATAACGCTGAGTGAAATAATTCAGTCAGATAAAGAAATATACCATATTATTTCACTCATGTGGAAAGATGAACGAACAAAGGAAGGGAGAAAAAGATAAACCAAGAAACAGACTCTTAACTCTAGAGTTAAAGATTAAAGAATACACCTACTGGTGCACCAGGGTGGCTCAGTTGGATAAGCGTCCTACATCAATTCAGGTAATGATCTCATGGTTTACAAGTTCAAGCCCAGCATCAGGCTCTGTGCTGACCACTCAGAGCCTGCAGCCTGCTCTGAATTCTGTGTCTCCCTCTCTCTCTCTGCCCCACTTCTGCTTGCCCTATCTTTCTCTTTCTTTTTCTCTCTCTCTCAAAAAAAAACTTTTTAAGAGTACTCCTATCAAAAAAGTAAAAATGTATGGATGCAAAAATCCTCAACAAGATACTTGCAAATCAAATTCAACAGCATTTAAAAAGAATTATCCACCATGATGATGTGGGATTAATTCCTGGGTTACAGGGCTGGTTCAATATTCACAAATCAATGTAATACATCATATTAACAAAACAAAAGATAAAAACCATATGAGCCTGTCAATAGATGCAAAAAAAGTATTTGACAAAATACAGCATCCTTTCTTAATAAAGACCCTCAAGAAAGTCGGGATAGAAGGAACTTACTTACACATCATCAAAGCCATCTATGAGAAGCCCTCAGCTAATATCATCCTCAACGGGGAAAAACTGAGAGCTTTCCCCCTGAGATCAGGAACACGACAGGGATGTCCACTCTCACCACTGTTGTTTAACATAGTGCTGGAAGTCCTAGCATCAGCCATCAGACAACAAAGGGAAATCAACGGTGTCAGAATTCGCAAAGAAGAAGTCAAACTTTCACTTTTCACTCACAGATGGCATGATACTCTACATGGAAAGCCCGACAGACTCCACCAGAAGCCTCCTAGAACTGATCCATGAATTCAGCAAAGTCGCAGGGTACAGAATCAACATACAGAAATCGGTTGCATTTTTATACACTAATGAAACAACAGAAAGAAATCAAGAAACTGATCCCATTCACAATTACACAGAAAACCATAAAATGACTAGGAATAAACATAACCAAAGATATAAAAGATCTGTATGATGAAAACTATAGAAAACTTATGAAGGAAATTGAAGAAGACACAAAGAAATGGAAAAACATTCCATGCTCATGGATAGGAAGAATAAATATAGTTAAGATGTCATTACTACCTAAAGCACTCTACACATTCAATGCAATTCCAATCAAAATTGCACCAGCATACTTCTCAAAACTAGAACAAACTATCCAAAAATTTGTATGGAACCACAAAAGACCCCGAATAGCCAAAGTAATACTGAAAAATAAAACCAAAACGGGAGGTATCACCATCCCAGACTTTAGCCTCTACTACAAAGCTGTCATCATCAAGACAGTATGGTATTGGCACAAAAACAGACACATAGACCAATGGAACAGAATTAGAGATCTCAGGATTGGACCCAAAATGTATGGCCAATTAATCTTTGACAAAGAAGGAAAGAGTATCTAATGGAAATAAGACAGTCTCTTTAGCAAATGTTGCTGGGAGAACTGGACAGCAACATGCAAAAGAATGAAACTAGATCACTTTCTCACACCATGCACAAAAATAAACTCAAAATGGATAAAGGACCTGAACGTGAGACAGGAAACTATCAACACCCTAGAGGAGAAAGCAGGAAACAGCCTCCTTGACCTCCACCGCAGCAACTTCTTACTTGACACATCCCCAAAAGCAAGGGAATCAAGAGCAAAAATAAATGATTGGGACCTCATCAAGATTAAAAGCTTCTGCACAGCCAAGGAAACAACCCATAAAACTAATAGGCAACCAACGGAATGGGAAAAGATAGTTGCAAATGACATATCAGATAAAGGGTTAATATCCAGAATCTATAAGGAACTCACCAAACTACATACCCAAAAAACAAACAACCCAGTGAAGAAATGGGCAGAAGACATGAACAGACGCTTCTCCAAAGAGGACATCCAGATGGCCAACAGACACATGAAATAATGCTCAGCATCCCTCCTCATCAGGGAAATACAAATCGAAACCACACTGAGATACCACCTCACGCCGGTCAGAGTGGCTAAAATGAGCACATCAGGAGATGTGGCGAGGATGTGGAGAAACGGGCACCCTCCTACACTGTTGGTGGGAATGTAAACTGGTGCAGCCCCTCTGGAAAACAGTGTGGAGGCTCCTCAAAAAAATTCACAATAGAACTCCCCTAGGACCCAGCAATCCCACTGCTAGGAATTTACCCAAGGGATACAGGAGTGCTGATGCATAGGGGTACATGTACCCCAATGTTCACAGCAGCACTCTCAACAATAGGCAAAACCTGGAAAGAGCCTAAACGTCCATCAACTGATGAATGGATCAAGAAGATGTGGTTCATCTATACAATGGAATACTACATGACAATGAGAAAGAATGAAATCTGGCCATTTGTAGCAATAGAGATGGAACCCGAGGATGTTATGCTAAGTGAAATAAGTTAGGCAGAGCAGGACAGATACCATATGTTTTCACTTATAAGTGGAACAGGAGAAACTGAACAGAGGACCATGGGGGAGGGGAAGGGGGAAAATAGTTGGGGAGAGGGAGGGAGGCAAACCATGAGAGACTCTTGAATACTGAGAACAAACTGAGGGCTGATGGGGGTGGGGGAGAGGGGATGGAGGAGGGCACTTGCTGGGATGAGCAGTGGGTGTTATATGGAAACTTCACAATAAACTATAAAAGAAAAAAAGTAAAAAGGTTAGAAATACAAGAATTAGTAATCTGCCCTCTAGGAATTTATCCTGAAGCAATAAGCACAGAGCTAGTCTGAGATTTAGGTACAAGAATATTCTTTGAAGCATTATGACAGCAAAATATTAGAGATTCCATTCAACAGCAGATCAGATGATATAGCTATTGAGAGTTGTATTGCCAAACAATGGCATAGAAAATGCCATTAAAAAGGGAGGCACAAAACTACAGTATGATCCCAATTTTATGAAGAAACTCCTATATTTCCTACATATATGTGTGTATACACCTACATATGTATATATAGCAGCACATACACTTAGACTTTTTCTGTATTCTCTAAAGTTTGTACAAAGGGCAGTTACTACCATTTTTTAATAAGGTAAGTTAATTAAAAACAATCAGTGGCTCCCAGCAGGGAATCAGATCTTACCATTGCACCCACCTCACCCAGTAACAATGCCTCTAGTTCTTTGCTAGGAGCAGCTTAAGAAATTTGTTTTAACATTTACTCATTTTTGAGAGACAGGATGTGAGCAGGGGAGGGGCAGAGAGAGAGGGAGACACAGAACCTGAAGCAGGCTTCAAGCTGTCAGCACAGAGCTTACACAGGGCTTGAACTCACAGCTGAGATCATGACCTGAACCAATGTTAGATGCTCAGCCGACTGAGCCACCTAGGCACCAACAGGATCAACTTTTTAGTGGTTTTTCCAACAACCACTACATTGAGTTTTCCAAAGAGAGAGAAAGCATTTCATCATTTCTAAATTTAGTTGCTATTTTTGCTCTGGGTATGCTGTTACTTGTTTTATTTTTTGTCAATAGCTCCTAAGTCTAAATCTGGTACAGATGGATCTGAATGATGCCGCCCATGTCTGCAGATTAATTCCAAAGAAGCACTGGAAAGCAAGCATCTGGGATTTTTTAGCCTCTACCACCTAGACACCAAAGTGGGGAGTTCTAAATAAGGAAGGGGTTTCAGATGCTAAGTAGCCAAAATAAGAGCAAATATCCACTATATTCCTTGCCCTTTAAAACCTTAGCATTACCTTTCTAGAGTGAAAACAAAGAGAAAGTAGAGATTAGCTGTTTGGCACCCCTGGCTGGCTCAGTCGGTTAAGTATCCAACTCTTGATTTCAGCTCAGGTCATGATTCTGAGGTAAGATTAAGCTCCAAGTTGGGCTCTACCCTGACAGCTTGGAGCCTGCTTGCGATTCTCTCCCCCACTCTCTCTGCCCCTTCTCCTGCTCATGCACCCTTGTGCACATTCTCTTTCTCAAAATAAATTTTTTAAAAATGGGCGGAAGAACCAAACACATTTTTCCAAAGACATACAGATGACCAACAGGCACGTGAAAAGATTCACAACATCATTAGTCATCAGGTAAATGCACATCAATACCACAGTGAGATATCACCTCCACCTGTCGGAATGGCTATTACCAAAAGGACTAGAAATAGCAAATGCTGGCTACCACATGGAGAAGAAGGATCCCTCTTGCACTGGTGGCGGGAATGTAAATTGGTGCAACTGCTATAGCAAACATATGGAGATCCCTCAAAAACTTAAGAATAGGGACACCTGGATGGCTCAGTTGCTTAGGCATCTGACTCTTGATTTTGGCTCAGGTCATGATCTCCAGTTGCGAGTTTGAGCCCCACATCTGGCTCTGTGCTGACAGTGCAGAGTCAGCTTGGAGTTCTCTCTTTCCCCTCTCTCTCTGCCTTTCCCCCATTCATCTGTCTCTCTCTCTCTCAAAATAAACAAACCTTAAAAAAATTAAAAATAGAGCTACCATAGGATCCAGCATTTCCATTTCTGTGTATTTACCCAAAGAAACACACCAAAAACATGAACTCAAAACGATATTGAAGCACTATTTGTAACAGACAAGATAGGAAACAACCTAAGTGCATACTGAAGGATGAATGGATAAAGAAAATGTAGTGTATATATATAATGGAATATATTATTATATAAAATATGTATATTATTCCATAAAATAAGAATGAACTCTTCATAGTTCCAAACCTAGATGGCAAAATGGAACACCCTGACACTCCACCATGGACACAACAAGTCTACACAAATTTACAGATCAGCTTCACCTAAAGAACAAAGGCGCTGGGGCGCCTGGGTGGCTCAGTTGGTTAATTGTCCCACTTCAACTCAGGTCATGATCTCACAGTTCATGAGTTTGGGCCCCATATCGGGCTCTGTGCTGACAGCTCAGAGCCTGGAGCCTGCTTCTGATTCTGTGTCTCCCTCTCTGTCCCTCCCCTGCTCGCGCTCCGTCTCTCTGTCTCTGTCTCTCTCTCTCAAAAGTAAAATAAAAACATTAAAAAAAAAGAACAAAACGCTACTGAACAGCTTCCACACACCAAAAAATGTAGAAAGCACACAGAAAATGGCAAGAGGGATGGAGATAAAGTTGCAAAGTGAACCACCTCTGATGCTGCAAAGTACGGCCGGGCCAGTAGGGACTGTGCTGAGAGAACCCAAGCAGATTCACCTGACCTGGGGCTCCAAGAAAAAAAAAAAAAAAAAAACAA
>NW_027530640.1:589118-597584 GCF_008692635.1 Crocuta crocuta
CAAAAAAAAAAAAAAAAAAAAAGCCACAGTTTGTAAAAGCAACTATAAATGTTGCCACCCTAGAGCCCTGCCAAACAGCCGGGGAGCTGCTGGACCACTCTCGGGGTCAGAGGTGCTGGTGAGCACCACAGTCTATGGTTCTTCTCCAGCTTGCTAGCTCAGGCAGGTGCAGAGCACGGGCACCCTCGTCAGCCTGCCACCTCGCTGAGCCCCCAGCTCCTAGCTCACACCAGCCCCAGCATCCCACCAAGGCAGCCCCAGCAGGTTACACACCAGGACCCCCCTGATCAGTGCTCACCACAGCTCCAGCCATCTCACTGGGGTGACCCAGGCACAAAGAATGCCAGGACGCTCCAGGCCCACACTGCTTTGGCTCCAGAGAACTCACAGGGGGCGTGGAGCACCTCAGGACACTCTGGCTTGTACCGACGTCAGCTTCAGCTGACTCCCAGAGTGTCCTCGAAGCAGAGAGACGCAGGACCACACAGTCTGCACCCTCTTCAGCTCTAGCCATGCCACCAAGGCAGCCCTAGTACAAAGTGTCCCAGAACTCCCAGGCGACACCAGTCACAGCAAAGTTAGTGGGCACACAGAGTCTCCACAAGGGATGATGTACACAAGGTCATTTCTTCAAGTTCAGGCAAAGTAGCTGTTGCAGCTAATTCAGAGAAACAAAGAAAGTCAAACAAAATGAAGAGAAGAACGTGCTCCAAAGGAAAGAATAAGACAAAACCTCAGAAAAAGAACCAATCTACATGATCAAGAGCTCAAAGTAATGGTGAAAAAGAAACTTACCAGACTGGAGAGAGGAGTGAATGAATTCAGTGACAGCTGTGACAAACAGAAAATACAAAAAAGAACCAATCAGAATTAAAGAATACAATAACTGAAATGAACAATACACCAGAGGGAATGAACGGTAGATTATTAGGGGTTATAGAAAAACAGATCTCCAAATGGAAGACAGGGTAACGGAAAGTACCCAAGATGAAAAGCACAAGGGAAAAAGAATTTTTTTTAATGAGGACAAGTATAGGATATCTTCGATAATATCAAGTGAATAAATGTTTGCATTATAGGGATCCCACAAGGAGGAAAGAGAAGGGGGTGGGTCAGAAAACTTATTTGAAGAAATCATAGCTAAAAACTTCCCTAACCAGAGGAAGTAAACATTCATTCAGGTTCAGAAGGCAAAAAGAATTCCAAACAAGATGAACTCAAGGGCACCCACACATAATAATTAAAATAATAATAATTAAAATGTCAAAGATTAAAGAGAATTATAAAAGCAGAAAGTGAGAAGCAACTAGATCTGTACAAGGGAAACCCCGTAAGGCTACCAGGTAATATTTGCAAAAGAAACTCTGGGGAGCAGAAGAGAGTGACATGATATATTCAAAGTGCTGAAAGAAAAAATGCTACAACCAAGATTCTCTACCCAGCAAGATTATGATTATCAACAAGAGAGTTTCCCAGAGAAATAGCAGTTAAAGGAGCTCATCACCACTAAAATGGCCTTAAAACAAAGTTAAATGAATTATTTAAGTGGAAAGGGCCGTATTTAGAAGAAAATTGAAGGAAAAAAATGTCATGGTTAAAAGCAAACATCAACACCATAAAGATACCAGAGCAATCACTAATTAAGCTAGTATGACTGTTAAAAGACAAATGCAGTACAGTTACATCTAAACAATTCCTTAAAGGGAGCCACAAAATAAAAACATAAAATATGACAGCACATACATAAAACATGAAGGGGAAGTAAAAATGATTTTTTTTTTTTACAATGAGTCTGAATTTAAGTGACCATCAACTTAATATGGACTGCTATAAACTTAGGATGTTTTATATAGACTTTAGGGTAACCATAAACCGAACACCTAAATATATAAACCAAAGAATAAGAGAAAGAAAGCCATGCATAACACTACAGAAAATCAATCACAAGAGAGCAAGAGAAGAATATATAAGAACTACAAAAGCAACCAGAAAACAATTATCAAAATGATAATATACGTATCAATAATTACTCTAAATGTAAATAGCCAAAATGCACCAATCAAAAGACCTAGGGCAATGAAATGGATTTTTAAAAAATCAAAACAAAACCACAAGACCCATCTATATGCTGCCTACAAGAAACTGATTTCAGACCTAAAGGGATGGAACATATTCAATACAAATGGAAGCAAAAAAAAAAAAAAAAAAAAAAGTGAGGGTTATAAAACTTTTATCAGACAAGATATATTTTAAAACTAACACTGTATCAGAGTGTCTGGGTGGCTCAGTTAAAAGTCCAACTCTTGGTATCAGCTCAGGTCATAACTTCACAGTTCGTTAGATGGGGCCACACAACAGGCTTGACACTGATAGCATGAAGCCTGCATGGGATTCTCTCTTTCTCTCTGCACCTCTTCCCCCACTCATGAGCACTCTCTCTCTCTTGCGCTCTCTCAAAATAAACAAACATTAAAAAAAAAAACCCACTATATTAAGAAACAAAGAAGGGCATTACATAAAAATAAGAGACCATTCTAACAAGAGGGTATAAGAATTGCAAATATCTATGGACCCAACCTTGAAGCACCTAAATACATAAAGCTAGTAACAACAGACAAAAAGGGATTCAATGACAGTAACACGATAATAGTTGGGCACTTTAACACCCTACTTATATCAATGGATAGATCATCCAAGCAGAAAATCAAAAAGGAAACAGTGTCTTTGAACACATTATATCAGATAAACTTAACAGAAATATACAGAACATTCCATCCCAACACAACAAAATATACATTCTTTGCAAGCACATATAGCACATTCTCCAGACAGATCACATGTTAGACCACAAAACAAGTCTCAGTAACTTTAACAAGACTGAAACCATAAAAGGCATCATTTCTAAACTCAACATTATGAAACCAGGAATCAATTACAAGAAAAATTGGAAACTGAAAAGAAAATCCCACAAACACGTGAAGGCTAAATAACATTCTGTTAAACAGCCAGTAGGCCAATAAAAAAACAAAAGAGGAGATAAAATACATGGACAGAAATGAAAACATAATTGTCCAAAATTTGAGGGATGCAGCAAAAGCAGTTCTAAGAGGGAAATTTATAGTGATCGTGGCCTTACTCAAGAAACAAGAAAAATCTCAAACAATGTAGCCTCACACATAAAAGAACTAGAAAAAGAACAAAACCAAACCAAGCAAAAAGCCCAAATTAGTAGAAGAAAGGAAATAATAAAGCTGAGAATATAAATAAGTGACATAAAGATCAGAAAAAAAATAGAAATTATCAATGAAACCGAGAGCTGGCTCTTTGAAAAGATAAATAAAATTGATTAACCTTTAGCCTAACTATCAAGAAAAAAAGGAGAGGATCCAAATAAATAAAATCAGATCAAAGAGGAGAATAACCAACACCAAGGAAATACCAAAAAAATTATAAGAATGTACTACGAAAAATTATGACAGCAAAATGGACAACCTAGAAGATATGGGTAAATTCCTAGAAATACACAATCTTTTAAAACTGAATATGGAAGAAATAGAAAAACTGATCTAGTTTCTAGTAATGAAATTATATCCATAATCAAAAAACTTCCAACAAAGAAAAGTCCAGGACCAGATGGATCCACAAGTCAATTCTATCAAACATTTAAAGTAGAGTTAATGCCTATTCTTCTCAAACCATTACAAAATACACAAGATGAAGGAAAGGTTGCAAACACAGTATATGAGTCCAGCATTATCCTCATACCAAAACCAAAGACACTACCAAAAAAGAGAAAACTACAAGCCAAAATCTCTGATAAACATAGACGTAAAAATTCCCAACAAAGTATTAGCAAACTGCATAAAACAATACATTAAAAGGATCATTTACCACAGTCAAATGGAATTTATTCTGGAGATGCAAGGATATTTCAAGATATATAACTCAATCAGTATGATAAAATGGATAGAAATGGATAGAAATCACACGATCATCTCAAAAGATGCAGAAAAAGCATTGGACAAAATCTGACATCATTAATGGCGTGTACTCATTGATTTCAGCTCAGGTCATGATCTCATGGTTTGTGAGATTGAGCCATGCATCAGGCGCCAACATTATCAGCTTATCCAAGATTATCTAAGCTGTCAGCACAAAGCCTGCTTGTGATTCTCTGTCTCCGTCTGTGTGTGTGTGTGTGTGTGTGTGTATGTGTGTGTGTGTGTGTCTTCCCTGTTCATGTTCTCTCTCTCTCTCTCAAAATAAATAAAATTTAAAAATATCTGACATCAGGGGTGCCTGGGTGGTTCAACTGATTGAACGTCTGACTTTGGTTCAGGTCATGATCTCCGAGTTCGTGGGTTCAAGCCCCGTGTCAGGCTCTGTGCTAACGCTCAGAGCCTGGAGCCTGCTTCTGATTCTGTGTGTGTGTCTCTCTGCTCCTCCCCCACTTAAGAGCTGTCTCTCTCTCTTTGTCTCAAGGATAAATAAACATTTAAAAATTTTAAAAAGTATATCTGACATCATTCATGATTTTTAAAAAAGTCTCAATAAAGTGGGTTTTGAGGAAATCTACCACAACATAATAAAAGCCATATATGAAAAACCCACAGCTAACATCATACTTAATGGTGAAAAACTGAGAACATTTCCCCTTAAAGTCAGTAACAAGACAAGGATGTTCACTTTCATGACTTTTATTCATCATAGTATCAGAAGTCCTAGCCACAATAACTAGACAAGATAAAGAAACAAAAGGCATCTAAAGGGGTAAGGAAGAAGTACAATAGTCACTATTTTCATATGACATGATACAATACATAGAAAAACCCTAAAAACTCCACCTAAAAACTACATGGGATAATAAATGAATTTGGTAAAGTTAGAATAGAAAATCAATATATAGAAATCTGTTGTGTTTCTATACACTAATAGTGATGCAGCAGAAAGAGAAATTAAGAAAATAATTGCATTTACAATTTCACCAACAAGAATAAAATACCTAGGAATAAGCTTAACCAAGCAGTTCAAAGACTGAAAATTATAAAACATAAATGAAAGAAATTAAAGACAACACAAGCTTTAATTGGAAACTCAACCCATGCTCATGGATTGGAAGACTTAATACTGTTAAAATGTCAGAAGGATCAAAAGCAATCTACAGATTCAATGCAGTACCTATCAAAATACTACCAGCATTTTTTCAAAGAACTACAACAATCCTAAAATTTGTATGGAACCACCAAAGGACCCCAATAGCCAAAGCAATTTTGAGAAAGAACAACTAAGCTGGCAGGATCACAATCCCAAATTTCAAGACTATTACAATACTCTAATAACCAAAACAGTATGGCATTGGCACCAAAAAACATACATATAGATCAATGGAACAGAATAGAGAACCCAGAAATATACCCACACTTACATGATTACTTAATCTATGATGAAGGAGTCAAGAATGTACAATGGGGAAAAAACAGTTTCTTCAACAAATGGTGTTGGGAAAACTAGACAGCTGTATGGAAAAGAAAGAAACTGGACCACTTTCTAATACCATTTGCAAAAATAAACTCAAAATGGACTAGAGAAATAAATGTGAGATCTGAAACCATAAAACCCCCAGAAAAAAACATAGTAATCTTTTTGACACTGATCTTAGTAACATTTTTTAGGTATGTCTTCCCAGGCAAGGGAAACAAAAGCAAAAATAAACTACTGGGACTACAGCAAAATAAAAAGCATTTGCACAGTCAAAGAAACCATCAACAAAACAAAAAGGCAACCTCCTGAATGGGAGAAGTTATTTGCAAATGATATATTCAATAAAGGATCCATACCCAAACTATATAAAGAACTTAAACAACTCAACACCAAAAACCCTCAAATAATCCAATTAAAAATGAGCAGAGGACCCGAAAAGACATTTTTCTTTTTTTTCTTTTTTTTACAAATAGTTTATTGTCAAATTAGTTTCCACATAACACCCAGTGCTCATCCCCACAAGTGTCCTCCTCCATGCCCATCCCCCCTCCCCCCCACACCCATCAGTCCTCAGTTTTTGTCAGCATTCAAGAGTCTCTCATGGTTTGCCTCTCTCCCTTTCCCCCACCATTTCCGCCCTTCTTCTCCCCCTTGTTCCTCCGTCAAGTTCCTCCTAATCCTCCTATACGTGCAAACATGTGATATTTGTCCTTCTCTGCCTGACTTATTTCTCTCAGCAGAAAAGACATTTTTCTAAAGAATACAGACAATGAACAGAAACATGAAAAAATGTGTCTAATCATCATTAGTCATGAAGGAATTACAAATCAAAACCACGAGGTATCACTTCGCAACTATCAAAATGGCTACTATCAAAATAACAAGAAATAACAAGTGTTGGTGAGGATACGGAAAAAAGGGAACCCTCTCATGCACTGTTGGTGGAAACATAAATTGGTATAGCCACTGTGGAATTGTATGGAAGCTCCTTAACAAATTAAAAATAGAATACCGTATGATCCAGTAATTCCACTACTGGGTATTTACCCAAGGAAAATTAAAACACTAATTTGAAAAGCTATATGCACCTCTATGTTTACTGCAGCATTATTTACAATAGCCAAGCCATGGAAACAACCCAAGTGATAGTCAATAGATGAATGGATAAAAAAGATGTGGTATATATACACAATGGGTTATTAAGCAGCCACAAAAAAAGAATGAGATATTGCCATATACGATAACATGGATGGACCTAGATGGTGTTATGCCAAATGAAGTAAGTCAGACACAAATACCATGATTTTACCTATATGTGGAATCTGAAAACCAAAGTAAATAAGCCAAAAAAGGAGAAAGAGATTTAGAGGACAAACTGGTGGTTGCCAAAGGGGAAAGGTGTGGGGAGAAGAGCAAAAGGGGTGAAGGGAAGTGGGAGGTACAGACTTCCAGTTATGGAATGAGTAAATCACAGGGATGAAAGATACAACACAGGGAATCCAGTCAAAGATATTGTAATAGCATTTCATGGGGACAGACAGTAGCTACATTTGTGATGAGAAATGCAAAATTTACAAAGTTGTCAAACCACTATGTTGTATTCTCTTTTTTTTTTTTAATTTTTTAAAATTTATTTCTGAGAGAGAGACAGCATGAGCAGGGGAGGGTCAGAGAGAGAAGGAGATACAGAATCCAAAACAGGCTCCAGGCTCTGAGCTAGCTACCAGCACAGAGCCCGACACGGGGCTTGAACCCACAAACCGCAAGATCATGACCTGAGCCGAAGTCAGACGCTTAACCAACTGAGTCACTCAGGCGCCCCACTATATTGTATTCTTGAAACTAATGTAACATTGTGTGTCAATGAAAAAAAATGCCATTTACAACAATATGGGTGAAACTTGAAACTATTAGGCCAAGAGAAAAAAGTAAGAGAATGACAAATACTTTATAATCTCAGTTATATATGTGTGTGGGGGGCGGGGGAGTTACGTAGACAAGAGACTGGAGGTTTTCAGAGGAGTGGAAAAAATAGGTGAAGAGGGTCAAAAGGTACAAACTTTCAATTATAAAATAAATAAGTCATCAGAATATAATGTAGAGCATGGTGGCTAAAGTTAATAATAGCCTATTGCATGTTTAAAAGTTCTTAAGAGAAAAGATCTTAAAAGTTTTCATCACAGGAAACAAAATGTTTTAACTATGTGTGATGATCGATATTAACTAGATATATTGTGATCATTTCACAATATATACAAATATCAAATCATTACGCTGTACACCTGAACTAATATGTTACATGTCAATTATACCTCAATTAAAAATTTTTTTAATGTTTTATTTATTTCTGAGAGAGACAGCGTGAGCAGGGGAGGGTCAGAGACAGGGAGACAGAATCTGAAATAGGCTCCAGGCTCTGAGCTGTCAGCACAGAGCCCGACGTGGGGCTCGAACCCACGAACTGTTAGATCATGACCTGAACCGAAGTCGGAGGCTCAACCGACTGAGCCACCCAGGCGCCCCATATACCTCAATTTAAGAATAAAGAATTTTTGTTTCTAGCTACTCTTAGTAATGTAAAACTCTTTTCAGTGTCTGCTTTTAATCTCCTAAAGGGCTATTATAGGTCTAATTCTACCTTCTAGGGAAGTGTATTTTTTCAAACATTTTATTTTTTTGTTTTAGAGAATGCTCACAAGCAGGGGAGAAGTGGAGAGAGAGGGAGAGAGAGAGAGAGAGAGAGAGAGAGAGAGAGAGAGAGAATCTTAAGCAGGCTCCACACTTAAGGCAGATCCTGACATGAGGCTCAATCCCACAACCCTGGGATCATGACACAAGCTGAAATCAAGAGTTGGACACTCAAGGAACTGAGCCAGCCAGGTGCCCCTCATCAAAGAACATTTAAAAAAAATTTTTTTAATATTTCTTTTTGAGAGCGACAGAAAGACAGAATGTGAGCGGGGTAGGAGCAGAGAGAGAGAGAGA